>NW_026557349.1:0-24236 GCF_029017545.1 Prosopis cineraria | reverse complement strand
CAACTTTTTCCCTAATGCCCTTTGTGTTTCGTATTTTTGTCCTTTATGAGGGGAGAAAATAGTACAGTATGAGAGGCACTCGTGGCAAGAACCACTGTATCTAGACGGGTTGTAGAAGAGGAGCGGGAGTGAGAAGTTCAACTGGTTCAGCTGCAAAGGGATAGATATGATGAGCTACTGGAAGCGCTCAGAGATATGGTTGTCGATATAAAAAAACTGTTAGGGATCATGACAAAATCCTAAGGGGTAGAGAGCAGAAGAGAGAGTTGAAGCTTAGAATATCCCAATGCAGGAAGCACATAGTAGAGACCTGAACCATCTCAAAATTCGGGTAGCGGACCAGAGATTCCTAGCACTAATCCATCTATTGATCATGTTTGGAAAGATGTTTGTTCGATTCAATCCGCTAACATTTTATGGAAGTATAAGGGAAGGTGAAGCAGAATTATGGATAGAATGAATGGAAACCATCTTGAGGTGGTGATCTGTACCTCGGAGCAGAAAGTTACCTTGGCCACAGTGCAGTTTGGTAGTGCTGCTAAGAGATGGTGGGCATCTGTGAGACCAACTGGTAGTATTCATTTTGAGCTAGGGATGAGTTCAAGAGAATATTCTTTGATCAACACTTTCCAGTCTCATTCAAAATTGAGAAGGAAGAGGAATTTCATGCTTTCGCAGGCAGGGAGACTTGGGCAAGGAAGAATTTATAAGAAGATTTAATTACTTATCAGCTTATTCCCATATCTCCAGCATAGTAATGACTCGAAGTAGAAAGCTGAGAGATTACTTCAAAATATGAGACCCAAGTTCGGTAACAGATAGCATTGCTTGATGTGATGACGTACGAGGAAATGTGCCACAAAGCTGATGGTAGCAGTTAAGCGTGGTATGTAATGTCTACCTTAGCATTACCAAAATTCACCACAGAATCATAACACCAATCATAATTAGGAACAAGGAGTGCTCCTGCTCACATTATATATAAGAGTTAAAACTAATAATTTTAAAAATAATTATAAAATATTTAGGATCCCATAAAAACCCTTCAAATTGATAGTTTGAGCTCAAACTTAATGATTTATATAGGTCTTGAAAGCATGAAAAAGTTTTGGAAAGGAAAGCAAAAACACTTCAAAACAGGGCCAAAATATCATTTTTGAGTGTTTTGGTCCATACGCTGTAGCTCATGGTCCACGCGCCGCAGCATGTGGCACAGAAAGCCAAGTTTTCTCATTGTACCGTGTGCCACGGCGCACATGCTATCATGACAGCTTTTCTAGACAAACTTCAAATGCGTGCCATTTTTGTATCCGATATATAATTGGAGTGATTCATGCGTCCACGCGAAACTTATTCAATAACCTAACTAATGGTATAAGTTTGTTATGATCTAACACCGCATGAGAATTTTAGATGCTCGGATGTAAAAATCAGTTTTTAAAGCGATTTTCAACCATCTAAGTACCCAAAACTCATAACTTATACCATTTACCCATTGTAAGCCTTGAACCAAGTCTAATAGACCAAAATACATTTGAGTAAGCATTCAAATACACAAAAACATACCAAACATAAAATTTTACCACTCAATGGCCCTTTCACCCAATATGGCCAAAAATACACAATCAACACTACAAGCACTATTTGGCCTCTATTGCCACATAATACACTACATATACATTGTTACAACATAGATAAAACATTCCTTACACTTGTATTAGTATTTTAGTCCATCACCACAAAAATTACCACATATTCACATCATATACATTATTGAGCTAAAATACAAAATAACAGTGTGAAACAAGCGCAACCGATCAAAATTATATGCATTCCTATTGACAACATATAATCTCATCCATATAAATTTATGTACATGACTCAAAATAAAATTGGGCTTTATAATGAGATTGTAGCTAGTATGCTAGCCCTTGCTCAATTCCTTCCCTGGCTCAGTCTTAGTGGTAGAACTTGTAAAATGATAACCACTGGGTGAGATAAAATCTCAATAACTAAGATAATCTACATTATTAATTATGATGCTAAGTTATAAACAAGCCTTAAATCAACTAAAATAAGCACATCATATAAAATCACCACAAGTTACATGCATGATCCCTAACCATCTGATCCTCCAATACTCCCGACCGAACCGGTATGCTATTTCACAGAACCAAACAACATATATAGTCCCCAAGCTCACCATCCATGTGTAGGACTACCTGGCTAAGGTGTCCTAAACTACTTCTAGACTACTGGTTCTCCTTATTATAAGTAATTAGGGTGTTGTTACTCTAACATTGCATCTTACAGATGCTAAGAAGCATATTCTCCAACTCTGCACCCTTTTAGGTACTAAGGAGAGTAAGTCTCCAACACCGCACCTATTTTCGAGCACTGAGGAGAGTGGCATCCCAAGGTGCCAACAATACCATATGGACTTAATCTTTACTAACTCCACTAGGGTAACTTCCCACCCTTTGATATGCTACATTTTCACTACATATCTCCACTTGACCATGCATAAACCACTTTTCTAAACAAATATAACAAATCTTACCATTTACTTCAAAAATATAAAATTTTACAAACCAATACTCTACTCATTTTATAAAATAGTTAATCTTTACAAAATTTATACATATATACTCAACAATTCATAGAAAAGCAACTTGAGGATAACTTATACAAGGTAATAAACAATGCAAATTATCTAGTTACCTCAACCCTTTTGTTACTAAAAGGGTTACCCATGGTACTAAATCTCTTCTTGTCTCAAAGTAAGTCTTTCCACACCACAATCTACATCAATAAGTATTATATGTTAATATTTTCAATTAACACAAGCACTATTAACTATCAATCACCTCCCAATTCTCCCACTTCTTACTTATATTCTCAATAAAGAGGCTTGTTAAGATTATAATTTGTTCACATGATCCCTTTAAGCCTCCCTCTAACTCTATTACAACATAACATTTAATATCTCAACTTATCACACTTCAAAACCCCATGATCAATTTAGCGCTTGATCCAAATTTCACCAACAACAAAGTAGCTTTATATTACCACATATCTAAGATTAATAAACCTAAATCAAACCTTTAGAGTCAATAGAAACCTCCAAAACATAGACTCATGGCTTAATCCAATCAGACCGAATTCTCACTCTTCCAAATCCTATGAAAAATGAGATGAAAAGGTAGAGGAGAAGGGTAGGAAACTTGCTCAAGAGTTTGAAGGCTCAATTTGTCTTCAAAATCCTCTTAAAAGATGCCCTAGCAGTGCTCAAAGTTGCCCCCTTCGTGCTCTAGGTTTCCCACCACAAGAATTGACTTTTTGTGATAATTTTTGAACGTTTAATCTGTCTACTATGCCATGCACTACAACTCACACCATGCAAGCCATGGCTCATAACGTTGTAAAATATTGATTTTGCTCCCCCTGATGCCACCTGACTTGATCCGACTTCCATTCTAACTCAATTTAGAGTCAAATATAACCCAAAAATCTAATTAGAAATCCAAAAATATAATTAAATAAATTAATCATATTTTAAACTAGTTTATCCCTTAATTAGTCAATTTTTTTGGATTTGAAGTTTTCTGATATTACATGGTAGAGAGGCAGATGCTAAAAGGAGACGTGATAATATGGGAAGATTTTCATCTCCTATGGGTCTGACTGGTGGAATCTCAAAGAGGACTGGGTTCATTGCGAGCAGTTCCAGTTCTTCTGGAAGAAGAGGTTTCAGCCGAGGATCGCAGTCTCGACCTATGCATAGAGGGTCAATACAGAGGGGTGGAAGTGTGAGAATTTGGCCTCTACAATCTTTAAGGCAAGCATCAAATGTTCCAACTCCAACTTTGAGTACTGAAAGGATGTCCCAATGTAATATATGCGATAAATCTCATTCGAGAAGATGTTGAGCTTGTTACAAGTGTGGTAAATCAGGTCATATAGCGAGGCAATGGCCAGAGGGTAGAGTTGCGGGGACTAAGTAGAGGTCAATGGTTCCTAGCTGAGTATTTGCGATTACACAAGAAGAGGCTAGAGCATCTCCGAATCTGATTAGAGGTATGATTTCTATAAATGGTCACAAAGTAGAAGCATTGTTTGATTCTGGTAACATCTATTCTTTCATGTCTAAGGAATGTGTGGATAGATTGAAATTATCTTTACAAGAATTGTCTATGCTCATTAAAGTGATGACACCTTCTGGATCGTCTAGTATTACAAGTCAAGCTTATTAGAATCTGTAGATTTGATTTGAGGATAGAGTTTCCAAGATTGATCTGATTTGTATTCCTGTAAGAGGAATAGATGTGATAATTGGCATGGATTAGCTAGCAGCAAATAAAGCTATGCTTGATTGTGCCAAAAGAGTAGTTTTCTTACTAGTATTATGTGTAGCTGTGGAATCTTCAAAGCAACCTAAGTTTCTATAGGTAGTGAGTGTTGAGAAGTTGATCTGGCAAGGGTGTGATGCCTATATGGTATTCTTTACAGCTAGTACGGTGTATGATGGTAGAATTGAGAAGATTGAGGTAGTAAGTGAATTTCCAAAGGTATTTTTAGGGGAGATGACTGGATTACCTCCTAAAAGGAAAGTTGAGTTCTCAATTGAATTGGTTCTTATAATCGAACTGATATCAAAGGCTCCTTATAGAATTTTTCCATCTGAATTAGTTGAGCTAAAGAAGCAGATTGAAGATTTACTAGAGAAAGAATTCATCAGACTAAGTGTATCACCTTGGGGATCACTGGTATTGTTTGTGAGAAAGAAGGATGGCAGTTTGTGACTGTTTATCGATTACTGGCAATTGAATAAGGTAACTATGAAGAACAAGTATCATCTACTAAGGATAGATGATCTTTTAGATCAATTGGCTAGTGCCTCAGTCTTTTTTAAGATTGACTTAAGGTCAGGGTATCATCAATTGAGAGTTAGTGTAGTAGATGTACCTAAGACAACTTTCAGAACTAGGTACGGTCATTATGAATTCTTGGTTATGCCTTTTGGTTTGACCAATGCGTAGCAGTGTTCATGGATTATATGAACTGAATCTTTAGACTGTACTTGGATCAGTTTGTAGTGGTCTTTATAGACGACATCCTGATCTATTTTAAGAATGAGGAGTAACATGCAAGGCATTTGAAAATAGTATTGCAAATTTTAAAAGATAGAAAGTTGTATGCAAAGCTTAATAAGTATGAGTTTTGGTTAAGAGAAGTGAGATTTTTAGGACATGTGGTGTCTGCAGATGGAATTTTAGTGGATCCATATAAGGTTGATGCAGCGTTGAAATAGGAACGTCCTAGTTCAATCACAGAGATATATAGTTTTCTAGGATTAGCTGGGTATTATCGATGATTTATCGAAGGATTTTTCCAGATAGCTTCTTCTTTGACTAAACTAACTCAGAAAGATCAGCCTTATATATGGGATGACTGGTGTGAAGTGGCATTTCGAAAGTTGAAAGAAAAATTAACCACAACACCAGTGTTGATTATCCTTAATCTAAGGTTACCTTACGAGGTATATATAGATGTATCTTTAAAAGGTCTTGGTTGTGTCTTGATACAAGACAATCAAGGGGTAGCCTATGCTTCACGACAATTGAGATCACTTGAGGAGAATTATCTTGCGCATGATTTAAAGCTTGCAACAGTTGTGTTTGCTCTAAAGATTTGGTGCCTTATCTATATGGTGTAGTGTTCACTATGTTTAGCGACCATAAGAGTTTAAAATATTTGGTGGATCAAAAGGAATTAAATATGAGGCAAAAAAGGTGGATGGAGCTTCTTAAATGTTATAACTTTGAATTGAAATCCCATCCAGGTAAAGCTAATATGGTTGCTGTCACATTGAGCCAAAAGACTTTTCATGTGGCAAGTCTTATAGTTAAAGAATATAGATTGATAGAGTCATTCGTTAAGTCGCAGCAAGATGCACCATTGAAGGCATTAGTTAGTGCCTATTCAACTAAGATTAGTAATGATTTTTGGAAGAAATTGAGAATGGCACAATTAGAAAATGAAAGTCTTTTAAAGATTAGAGAAGAAATTGAAGTAGATCAAGCTATTGAGTTTAGATTCAATGATGATGGTTTTGTAGTTTATCGGGATAGGATTTGTGTGCTTGATGATGTGGATTTGAGGAAAGTTATATTGAATAAGGCACACTGCAGTGGCCTGGTATGAAGAAAGATGTAATGGAGTTCGTGACTCAGTGTTTGACCTGTCAAAAGGTTAAGATAGAGCACCAAAGACCAGCAGGAATGTTACAACTGTTAGATATTCCTACGTTGAAATAGGAAAGCATTTCTATGGATTTTATAATTGGGTTGCCAAGAACTTAATCTGGGCATGATGCCATTTGGGTTATAGTCAGTAGACTTACTAAATCGGCTCATTTCTTAACTATTCGAATTAGTAATTCTTTGGAAAAGCTGGTAGAGATCTATATCCGAGAAGTGGTAAGATTGCATGGTGTGCCGAAGAGTATAATTTTTGATAGAGATCCAAGATTTACTTCTAATATTTGGGGAGCTTTACAGCGTGCCATAGGTACTAAGTTGAGATTTAGTACAACATATCACCCATAAACAACGGGCAGACAGAACAAACCATACAGACTTTAGAGGATATGTTGAGGGCCTGTGTATTGGAGTTGAAAGGTAGCTAGGATAGCCATCTCCCTTTGGCTGAATTTGCTTACAATAATAGTTACTAGTCTAGTATATAAATGGCACCGTATCAGGAATTATATGGGAGAAAATATAGGTCGCCTCTTTGCTGGACAGAGTTAAGTGAAAGGAGTATGTTAGGACTAGATATTGTGGATCAAACAACTCAAAAGATTGAGTTGGTCAAGCAAAAGTTATTAATGGCGCAAAGTAGGCAAAAGAGTTACGCAGATAAGCGTAGAAGGCTGTTAGAGTTCCTGGTGGGAGACCACATATTTCTAAGGGTTACACTATTGACGGGAATCAAGAGATCGATAGGAGCCAAGAAATTGACTATTAGATTCATTGGTCCTTTCAAGATTTTGGAGAGAATTGGACTAGTTGCTTATAAGACTGCTTTGCCACCACAGTTATCATGTGTGCATGAGGTGTTTCATGTGTCACAGCTTAAGAAATATCAACTTGATCCTTCATGTAATATCCACCTTAACATTACCAAAATTCAACACATAATCATCACAAACAATCAAAATTAGGAGTAAGGATTGCTCCTAAGCTCACATTATCTATATAAGGGTTAAAACTAATAATATTTTAAAAATAATTGAGGAATAATTGGGATCCCATAAAAACCCTTGAAATTGATAGTTTGAGCTCAAACTTAATGATTTATATAGGCATTGGAAGCATGGAAAAGTTTTAGGAAGAAAACCACTTCAAAACAAGACCAAAAATGTCATTTTTGACTGTTTTGGTCCATGCGTTGCAGCTCGTGTTCCATACGCCGCGGCTTGTGGCACAGAATGCCATGTTTTCTTGCTGTACCGTGCGCCGCGGCGCACGTGTCCATGACAGCAATACGAAATTCAAACGCGAACCATTTTTCACATCCAATGTCCGATTAGAGTGATTAAAGCTCCCACAGGAAGCTTATTCAATAAGCTAACTAATGGTACAAGTTTCATTTTGATCCGATACCGTATGAGAATTTAGACACTTAGATGCAAAAGTCAACTTTTCAAAAAAAATTTCAACCATCCAAGTACCCAAAACTCATAACTTATACCATTACCCCATTGTGAGGCTTAAACCAAGTCCAATAGACCAAAATACACTTGAATGACCAATCAAACATATAAAAACATGCCAAACACAAAATTTGGCCACACAATGGCCATTTTGCCCAATATGGCCAAAATGTGCAATTAGCATCATATATGCTATTTGGTCTCTATTGCCACATAATACACTACAAATACATTGTCACCACATAAATAAAACATTCCTTGCACTTGTATTAATATTTTAGCTCATCACCACAAAAATTACCACATATTCACCTCACATATCATATTGGGATAAAATACAAAACAACATAGTATAAAACAAGTGCAACCAATCAAAAAAGGTTACTGTTTCCCCCTATTATAAGTAATTGGGGTGTCGTTACTCCAACACCGCATCCTACGGATGCTAAGGAGCATAGTCTCCAACTCCGCACCCTTTTGAGTACTAAAGAGAGTAAGTCTCCAACACCATACCCATTTTCAGGCACTAAGGAGAGTAAATGCTGCACCTGGCGTCCCGAGGTGCCAGCAATGCCATATGGACTTAATCTTTACTATCTCCACTAGGGTGACCTCCCACCCTCTAATATGCCACATTTCACTACATATCTCCACTTGAACATGCATAAACAACTTTCTAAACAAATATAACAAAACCTTACCATTTACTTTAAAAATATAAAATTTCACAAAGCAATAATCTACTCATTTTCTAAAATAGTTAACCTTTAAGGAATTTATACATATATACTCAACAATTCATAGAAAAGAAACTTGAGAATAACTTATACAAGGTAATAAACAATACAAATTATCTAGTTACCTCAACCCTTTTGTTACTAAAAGGGTTACCATGGTACTAATTCTCTTCTTGTGTCAAGGTAAGTCTTCTCATACTACAATCTATAACAACAAGTATTATATGTTAATTTTCAATTAATACCAGCACTATTAGCTACCAATTACCTCCCAATTCTCCCACTTCTTGCTCAAATTCTCAACAAAGAGGCTTGTTAAGATTAACATTTGTTCACACCATCCCTTTAAGCCTCTTTCTAACTCTATTATAACATAAAACTCAATATCTCAACTTATCACACTTCAACACCATATGATCAAGTTGGGGCTTGATCCAAAATTCACCAAACAAGAAAGTAGCTTCTTATTACCATATATCCAAGATTAATAAACCTAAATTAAACCTTTAGAGTCAATGGAAACCTTTAAAATATTGACTCATGGCTTAACCCAATCAGACCAAATTCTCACTCTTCTAAATCCCATGAAAAATGAGATAAAAAGGTATAGGAGAAGGGTAGGAGACTTACCCAAGAGTTTGAAGGCTCAAATCATCTTCAAAATCCTTCCAAATTGATACCCTAGCAGTGCCCAAAGTTGCCCCCTTTGTGCTCTAGGTTTTTTACCCCAAAAACTGTCCATTTCTGATGATTCCCAAAAATTTTAAGTTGCCTGCTATGCCGTGCGCCACAGCGCATGCCATGCAAGCTGCGACTCATGGCACAGCGAGCAGCAACTTGATTTTGCTCCCCCTGATGCCTCCCGACTTGATCTGACTTTCATCCTATCTCAATTTAGAGCCAAATATGACCCAAAAATCCAATTAGCCACCCAAAAATATAATTAAATAAATTAATTATATTTTTAACTAATTTATCCCTTAATTAATTCATTTTTTTCCAGATTTAAAGTTTTAGGATGTTACACTTCACACGGATAGAACCAGAGGAGATTGAACTCTAAGAGAATTTGACCTATAAGGCTAAGCCAGAGCGAATCATAGATGTGAAAGAGAAGCAGTTAAAGAACAAGACTATATGATTAGTTAAAGTTTTCTAGCAAGGCATGGCTCTTGGTGATGCTACCTGGGAGACAGAGGATAAAATGAAGTAGCAATACCCTCACCTATTTCCTTAGGTATATATTTTTGTCTTTTATGAATTTTGAGGGCAAAATTCTTAAAAGGAGGGGAGAACTGTAACATCCTGAATTTCTTAATCCTAAGTTTAGAGGTTAATCAAGGGTGAAGTGGAAATTGTAGGATTAGATATTCGAAAGATTAATTGGCATTTTTACTTGTTGGTGTGTTGTATGAACCAATATGGGTGATAAGAGTGCGTTTCAAGTCGAGGCAAGTGTACGTGGTGAGAATAAATTTCACTGTACCACATGCCACGACTTGTACTGAATGCGCCGTGGTGCATGGACCAGAATTTACCTTCATAAGTTGTGAATTTTAAAAAATTTTAGAGAAGGGAATTTGAGAAACACATGAAACAGAGAAAGGAGAAGGGCTGAGAAGCTAGGTTAAGTCATTTTAGAGCGGTGAAAGGTGATTCAGATCAGTAACTTGCCAAGTAAGCTACGTATAACTCTTACCTTCTATTCTACACAAATTTCTCTGAAAAATGAGTTATAGGGAAATTGAATTGGTGGAATTTAAGGGGTTTGATTCTTGTCCAATAGTAACAAAAAGGTTCTTGGAAGTTAAATTAGAGCTTTATGACTAGTTTAGAGCTAAACAGTACAGCTTTGAACCTAAAGGCTCAATTTTAACCTTTAGAGAGAGAGAAAGTTAGGGCAAAATCTGATCTGAGTAAAATAAGACTAATTGAGGTGGTGTAAAGTAGTAATTGAGTAGTTATAGACTTAGAATGGATAAATAAAAAAGAGTTCACGAATGAATATAGCCCTAAGTAGTAAAAATGAGTTTTTGGTCAAAATGGACCAAATGACTAAAATGTGCCAAATGTATTCAGATTGGCATATTGGACTCGTGAGTAGAGAAAGGAAGCTTGTGATAAGCTTGTGTGATAGTAAAAATCCACGGGTAATCTTTTTAGTGACAAAAGGGTTGAGGTAACTGAATAACTTCCTTTGTTTGACTGTTTATTGTAACTATATGTTAGTATGCTATGCAATGCATGAACTGATTTTAAATTGAGCATGTTTTGTGGCATTGCGTGATTGTGTGTGTAAAATGACTTTTGGTCGAAATGAGCATTGACATTGTGTTTTGTAATGTAAAGTGCTATATATATATATATATTATGTATAAGAAGAAGTTAAATTATGAAAAAGGAACCTTAAATGGTTCAAGAAAGCATGATCTGAGTGGTGGGAGTTCACTTGAGTATAAGAAATGATAAAGACCATATGATAACATTTCCTTAGTACCCTGTTAGGGTGCAGTGTTGGAAACAATTCTTCTTAGTGCCTTGAAAGGTGCTATGTTAGAGAAGATCTTCTGAGTTCCTATTAAGGTACTGTGTTGGAGATGAGAGACTTCTTAGTATCTTTGTGATACGGGTGGGAGTCAATGATGCCCCATTGTGTGTATTAAGGGAAAATCATAGTCCGTATTGTGCATTAGAACATCTTTGACCTGGTGATTCTACCACTGCAGGTGAGCTCAAGACTAATGAGAGTATACATTGGTCTGAGACGAGCCTATAGTTTCATGTCGGGGTGATTGGAGGTTTGGTTGGTAGAGATTATGCTAGTATTTTATGTGATATGATGAAATATCTTAAGATAATATAGAATCCTTTGGGATTGATGAGAAGTTAAAAATGAAATGGGATATGTAATGTAAATACTACTTTATGAGGCTTTAATGGTATACTATGTTTACTTTCATGTTGTTGCATGTGATAGTCAATAGGAGTGAGTTATTATGTTACTGAGATTTTTATCTCACCCCCTAGTTACATGTTTACAGGACCAAGAAGTGATCAAGCTATGGGAAGAGAGTCTAGACCGACTTGAGTTGTAAAACCATGTACTCTAAGGTTGTGTAATGGATTGAAGTGAAAGATTGTATATATAAGTGTATATGAGTTGCCATAGGCTTCATGCATATATTGAATTTAGTTTTTGTGAAATTAAGCCTAAATTATGTGTATATGTATTGTTTAAGACAAAGGGGCTTTGATTTGAGCATATTTGTGTTGGAATGGTTATATGTTGGTGAATCTTAAACCAAAGGACAAATTATGAGGAAATGAGTAATTTGGCGGCTAAGATTGTATTGTGATTATGGTTGGTAAATCTTAAGTCAAAGGATAAATTATGATAAAATGAGTAATTTGGGGACTAAAATTGTATTATGTATATGATTGCATATGTATGAGTTGAGAATAGCCAAGTGGGCTAAGTTATGCCAAGAAATGGCATAATATATTAATTAGTGAATTGTGGAAATTAGCCATAGCAGGGTCAAATTTTGATATATGTGTATGATTGTGATTAATTATGGTCAATCAGGTGTATTAGATTCTTTTAGACTTAGTTCAAGGCTTAGTGTGGTTTAATAAGAGAAAGGGATCGATTTCAGTGCTTGGGTGTGCAAAATTTTTCAAAAAAAGTGAGGTTTTGCACCCAGGTGTTTAAATTTTGATTAGACTGTTAGATCATGACCAAACCTATCTCATTAGTTAGTGTACAAGCTAAACTTCATGTGGGTACTTGAATCACTCGGATCGGATGTCATATGAAAAAATGGCGCACACTGAAAGTTCATCATTTTTGTTGTCAAAATGACAGCAGAAATTCGAACAGGCACGCCACGGTACATGGGGGCACATTTTGTGGTGCATGTTACAGACATGATGAGCGTGTGGCTCTATGCCGCGATGCACTAACCGTCCACCATAGCGCACGTACCAAATATTCAGTTTTATTTTGTGTGCTGGAATGCATGCATTTGAGTCAAGAATGCTAGTGGGTTAAGGCCACTATGTATTTAGAAAGTGTATGATTTATTTTTGCTGTGTTTTCTTTGATTGAATTGAGATTGAATTGATTTTATAAAGTAAGTCTTCGGCTGAAGCTTTTTAAAATGGAATTTGATTCATCTTATTGATGTGAGGTAGTGGTAACATCGTAGTCTTCTCTTATATTAAGTAGATATAGGAGGAGATTATAGTTTTGGTATCAGTCTCTCGGTTTTTAAGACCTGAGTATTATTAATGCATTCATTTAGACATATGGCAACTTATCCTGTTCATTACACAACTTTTTCCCTAATGCCCTTTGTGTTTCGTATTTTTGTCCTTATGAGGGGAGAAAATAGTACAGTATGAGAGGCACTCGTGCAAGAACCACTGTATCTAGACGGGTTGTAGAAGAGGAGCGGGAGTGAGAAGTTCAACTGGTTCAGCTGCAAAGGGATAGATATGATGAGCTACTGGAAGAGCTCAGAGATATGGTTGTCGATATAAAACAAACTGTTAGGGATCATGACAAAATCCTAAGGGGTAGAGAGCAAGAAGAGAGAGTTGAAGCTTAGAATATCCCAATGCAGGAAGCACATAGTAGACCTGAACCATCTCAAAATTCGGGTAGCGGACCAGAGATTCCTAGCACTAATCCATCTATTGATCATGTTTGGAAGATGTTTGTTCGATTCAATCCGCTAACATTTTATGGAAGTATAAGGGAAGGTGAAGCAGAATTATGGATAGAATGAATGGAAACCATCTTTGAGGTGGTGATCTGTACCTCGGAGCAGAAAGTTACCTTGGCCACAGTGCAGTTGGTTAGTGCTGCTAAGAGATGGTGGGCATCTGTGAGACCAACTGGTAGTATTCATTTGAGCTAGGATGAGTTCAAGAGAATATTCTTTGATCAACACTTTCCAGTCTCATTCAAAATTGAGAAGGAAGAGGAATTTCATGCTTTCAGGCAGGGAGACTTGGGCAAGGAAGAATTTATAAGAAGATTTAATTACTTATCAGCTTATTCCCATATATCTCCAGCATAGTAATGACTCGAAGTAGAAAGCTGAGAGATTACTTCAAAATATGAGACCCAAGTATCGGTAACAGATAGCATTGCTTGATGTGATGACGTACGAGGAAATGTGCCACAAGCTGATGGTAGCAGTTAAGCGTGGTATGTAATGTCTACCTTAGCATTACCAAAATTCACCACAGAATCATAACACCAATCATAATTAGGAACAAGGATTGCTCCTAAGCTCACATTATATATAAGAGTTAAAACTAATAATCTTTTAAAAATAATTATAAAATATTTAGGATCCCATAAAAACCCTTCAAATTGATAGTTTGAGCTCAAACTTAATGATTTATATAGGTATTGAAAGCATGAAAAAGTTTTGGAAAGCAAAACACTTCAAAACAGGGCCAAAAATATCATTTTTGAGTGTTTTGGTCCATACGCTGTAGCTCATGGTCCACGCGCCGCAGCATGTGGCACAGAAAGCCAAGTTTTCTCATTGTACCGTGTGCCACGGCGCACATGCTATCATGACAGCTTTTCTAGACAAACTTCAAATGCGTGCCATTTTTGTATCCGATATATAATTGGAGTGATTCATGCGTCCACGCGAAACTTATTCAATAACCTAACTAATGGTATAAGTTTTGTTATGATCTAACACCGCATGAGAATTTTAGATGCTCGGATGTAAAAATCAGTTTTTAAAGCGATTTTCAACCATCTAAGTACCCAAAACTCATAACTTATACCATTTACCCATTGTAAGCCTTGAACCAAGTCTAATAGACCAAAATACATTTGAGTAAGCATTCAAATACACAAAAACATACCAAACATAAAATTTTACCACTCAATGGCCCTTTCACCCAATATGGCCAAAAATACACAATCAACACTACAAGCACTATTTGGCCTCTATTGCCACATAATACACTACATATACATTGTTACAACATAGATAAAACATTCCTTACACTTGTATTAGTATTTTAGTCCATCACCACAAAAATTACCACATATTCACATCATATACATTATTGAGCTAAAATACAAAATAACAGTGTGAAACAAGCGCAACCGATCAAAATTATATGCATTCCTATTGACAACATATAATCTCATCCATATAAATTTATGTACATGACTCAAAATAAAATTGGGCTTTATAATGAGATTGTAGCTAGTATGCTAGCCCTTGCTCAATTCCTTCCCTGGCTCAGTCTTAGTGGTAGAACTTGTAAAATGATAACCACTGGGTGAGATAAAAATCTCAATAACTAAGATAATCTACATTATTAATTATGATGCTAAGTTATAAACAAGCCTTAAATCAACTAAAATAAGCACATCATATAAAATCACCACAAGTTACATGCATGATCCCTAACCATCTGATCCTCCAATACTCCCGACCGAACCGGTATGCTATTTCACAGAACCAAACAACATATATAGTCCCCAAGCTCACCATCCATGGTAGGACTACCTGGCTAAGGTGTCCTAAACTACTTCTAGACTACTGGTTCTCCTTATTATAAGTAATTAGGGTGTTGTTACTCTAACATTGCATCTTACAGATGCTAAGAAGCATATTCTCCAACTCTGCACCCTTTTAGGTACTAAGGAGAGTAAGTCTCCAACACCGCACCTATTTTCGAGCACTGAGGAGAGTGGCATCCCAAGGTGCCAACAATACCATATGGACTTAATCTTTACTAACTCCACTAGGGTAACTTCCCACCCTTTGATATGCTACATTTTCACTACATATCTCCACTTGACCATGCATAAACCACTTTTCTAAACAAATATAACAAATCTTACCATTTACTTCAAAAATATAAAATTTTACAAACCAATACTCTACTCATTTTATAAAATAGTTAATCTTTACAAAATTTATACATATATACTCAACAATTCATAGAAAAGCAACTTGAGGATAACTTATACAAGGTAATAAACAATGCAAATTATCTAGTTACCTCAACCCTTTTGTTACTAAAAGGGTTACCCATGGTACTAAATCTCTTCTTGTCTCAAAGTAAGTCTTTCCACACCACAATCTACATCAATAAGTATTATATGTTAATATTTTCAATTAACACAAGCACTATTAACTATCAATCACCTCCCAATTCTCCCACTTCTTACTTATATTCTCAATAAAGAGGCTTGTTAAGATTATAATTTGTTCACATGATCCCTTTAAGCCTCCCTCTAACTCTATTACAACATAACATTTAATATCTCAACTTATCACACTTCAAAACCCCATGATCAATTTAGCGCTTGATCCAAATTTCACCAACAACAAAGTAGCTTTATATTACCACATATCTAAGATTAATAAACCTAAATCAAACCTTTAGAGTCAATAGAAACCTCCAAAACATAGACTCATGGCTTAATCCAATCAGACCGAATTCTCACTCTTCCAAATCCTATGAAAAATGAGATGAAAAGGTAGAGGAGAAGGGTAGGAAACTTGCTCAAGAGTTTGAAGGCTCAATTTGTCTTCAAAATCCTCTTAAAAGATGCCCTAGCAGTGCTCAAAGTTGCCCCCTTCGTGCTCTAGGTTTCCCACCACAAGAATTGACTTTTTGTGATAATTTTTGAACGTTTAATCTGTCTACTATGCCATGCACTACAACTCACACCATGCAAGCCATGGCTCATAACGTTGTAAAATATTGATTTTGCTCCCCCTGATGCCACCTGACTTGATCCGACTTCCATTCTAACTCAATTTAGAGTCAAATATAACCCAAAAATCTAATTAGAAATCCAAAAATATAATTAAATAAATTAATCATATTTTAAACTAGTTTATCCCTTAATTAGTCAATTTTTTTGGATTTGAAGTTTTCTGATATTACATGGTAGAGAGGCAGATGCTAAAAGGAGACGTGATAATATGGGAAGATTTTCATCTCCTATGGGTCTGACTGGTGGAATCTCAAAGAGGACTGGGTTCATTGCGAGCAGTTCCAGTTCTTCTGGAAGAAGAGGTTTCAGCCGAGGATCGCAGTCTCGACCTATGCATAGAGGGTCAATACAGAGGGGTGGAAGTGTGAGAATTTGGCCTCTACAATCTTTAAGGCAAGCATCAAATGTTCCAACTCCAACTTTGAGTACTGAAAGGATGTCCCAATGTAATATATGCGATAAATCTCATTCGAGAAGATGTTGAGCTTGTTACAAGTGTGGTAAATCAGGTCATATAGCGAGGCAATGGCCAGAGGGTAGAGTTGCGGGGACTAAGTAGAGGTCAATGGTTCCTAGCTGAGTATTTGCGATTACACAAGAAGAGGCTAGAGCATCTCCGAATCTGATTAGAGGTATGATTTCTATAAATGGTCACAAAGTAGAAGCATTGTTTGATTCTGGTAACATCTATTCTTTCATGTCTAAGGAATGTGTGGATAGATTGAAATTATCTTTACAAGAATTGTCTATGCTCATTAAAGTGATGACACCTTCTGGATCGTCTAGTATTACAAGTCAAGCTTATTAGAATCTGTAGATTTGATTTGAGGATAGAGTTTCCAAGATTGATCTGATTTGTATTCCTGTAAGAGGAATAGATGTGATAATTGGCATGGATTAGCTAGCAGCAAATAAAGCTATGCTTGATTGTGCCAAAAGAGTAGTTTTCTTACTAGTATTATGTGTAGCTGTGGAATCTTCAAAGCAACCTAAGTTTCTATAGGTAGTGAGTGTTGAGAAGTTGATCTGGCAAGGGTGTGATGCCTATATGGTATTCTTTACAGCTAGTACGGTGTATGATGGTAGAATTGAGAAGATTGAGGTAGTAAGTGAATTTCCAAAGGTATTTTTAGGGGAGATGACTGGATTACCTCCTAAAAGGAAAGTTGAGTTCTCAATTGAATTGGTTCTTATAATCGAACTGATATCAAAGGCTCCTTATAGAATTTTTCCATCTGAATTAGTTGAGCTAAAGAAGCAGATTGAAGATTTACTAGAGAAAGAATTCATCAGACTAAGTGTATCACCTTGGGGATCACTGGTATTGTTTGTGAGAAAGAAGGATGGCAGTTTGTGACTGTTTATCGATTACTGGCAATTGAATAAGGTAACTATGAAGAACAAGTATCATCTACTAAGGATAGATGATCTTTTAGATCAATTGGCTAGTGCCTCAGTCTTTTTTAAGATTGACTTAAGGTCAGGGTATCATCAATTGAGAGTTAGTGTAGTAGATGTACCTAAGACAACTTTCAGAACTAGGTACGGTCATTATGAATTCTTGGTTATGCCTTTTGGTTTGACCAATGCGTAGCAGTGTTCATGGATTATATGAACTGAATCTTTAGACTGTACTTGGATCAGTTTGTAGTGGTCTTTATAGACGACATCCTGATCTATTTTAAGAATGAGGAGTAACATGCAAGGCATTTGAAAATAGTATTGCAAATTTTAAAAGATAGAAAGTTGTATGCAAAGCTTAATAAGTATGAGTTTTGGTTAAGAGAAGTGAGATTTTTAGGACATGTGGTGTCTGCAGATGGAATTTTAGTGGATCCATATAAGGTTGATGCAGCGTTGAAATAGGAACGTCCTAGTTCAATCACAGAGATATATAGTTTTCTAGGATTAGCTGGGTATTATCGATGATTTATCGAAGGATTTTTCCAGATAGCTTCTTCTTTGACTAAACTAACTCAGAAAGATCAGCCTTATATATGGGATGACTGGTGTGAAGTGGCATTTCGAAAGTTGAAAGAAAAATTAACCACAACACCAGTGTTGATTATCCTTAATCTAAGGTTACCTTACGAGGTATATATAGATGTATCTTTAAAAGGTCTTGGTTGTGTCTTGATACAAGACAATCAAGGGGTAGCCTATGCTTCACGACAATTGAGATCACTTGAGGAGAATTATCTTGCGCATGATTTAAAGCTTGCAACAGTTGTGTTTGCTCTAAAGATTTGGTGCCTTATCTATATGGTGTAGTGTTCACTATGTTTAGCGACCATAAGAGTTTAAAATATTTGGTGGATCAAAAGGAATTAAATATGAGGCAAAAAAGGTGGATGGAGCTTCTTAAATGTTATAACTTTGAATTGAAATCCCATCCAGGTAAAGCTAATATGGTTGCTGTCACATTGAGCCAAAAGACTTTTCATGTGGCAAGTCTTATAGTTAAAGAATATAGATTGATAGAGTCATTCGTTAAGTCGCAGCAAGATGCACCATTGAAGGCATTAGTTAGTGCCTATTCAACTAAGATTAGTAATGATTTTTGGAAGAAATTGAGAATGGCACAATTAGAAAATGAAAGTCTTTTAAAGATTAGAGAAGAAATTGAAGTAGATCAAGCTATTGAGTTTAGATTCAATGATGATGGTTTTGTAGTTTATCGGGATAGGATTTGTGTGCTTGATGATGTGGATTTGAGGAAAGTTATATTGAATAAGGCACACTGCAGTGGCCTGGTATGAAGAAAGATGTAATGGAGTTCGTGACTCAGTGTTTGACCTGTCAAAAGGTTAAGATAGAGCACCAAAGACCAGCAGGAATGTTACAACTGTTAGATATTCCTACGTTGAAATAGGAAAGCATTTCTATGGATTTTATAATTGGGTTGCCAAGAACTTAATCTGGGCATGATGCCATTTGGGTTATAGTCAGTAGACTTACTAAATCGGCTCATTTCTTAACTATTCGAATTAGTAATTCTTTGGAAAAGCTGGTAGAGATCTATATCCGAGAAGTGGTAAGATTGCATGGTGTGCCGAAGAGTATAATTTTTGATAGAGATCCAAGATTTACTTCTAATATTTGGGGAGCTTTACAGCGTGCCATAGGTACTAAGTTGAGATTTAGTACAACATATCACCCATAAACAACGGGCAGACAGAACAAACCATACAGACTTTAGAGGATATGTTGAGGGCCTGTGTATTGGAGTTGAAAGGTAGCTAGGATAGCCATCTCCCTTTGGCTGAATTTGCTTACAATAATAGTTACTAGTCTAGTATATAAATGGCACCGTATCAGGAATTATATGGGAGAAAATATAGGTCGCCTCTTTGCTGGACAGAGTTAAGTGAAAGGAGTATGTTAGGACTAGATATTGTGGATCAAACAACTCAAAAGATTGAGTTGGTCAAGCAAAAGTTATTAATGGCGCAAAGTAGGCAAAAGAGTTACGCAGATAAGCGTAGAAGGCTGTTAGAGTTCCTGGTGGGAGACCACATATTTCTAAGGGTTACACTATTGACGGGAATCAAGAGATCGATAGGAGCCAAGAAATTGACTATTAGATTCATTGGTCCTTTCAAGATTTTGGAGAGAATTGGACTAGTTGCTTATAAGACTGCTTTGCCACCACAGTTATCATGTGTGCATGAGGTGTTTCATGTGTCACAGCTTAAGAAATATCAACTTGATCCTTCATGTAATATCCACCTTAACATTACCAAAATTCAACACATAATCATCACAAACAATCAAAATTAGGAGTAAGGATTGCTCCTAAGCTCACATTATCTATATAAGGGTTAAAACTAATAATATTTTAAAAATAATTGAGGAATAATTGGGATCCCATAAAAACCCTTGAAATTGATAGTTTGAGCTCAAACTTAATGATTTATATAGGCATTGGAAGCATGGAAAATTTTAGGAAGAAAACCACTTCAAAACAAGACCAAAAATGTCATTTTTGACTGTTTTGGTCCATGCGTTGCAGCTCGTGTTCCATACGCCGCGGCTTGTGGCACAGAATGCCATGTTTTCTTGCTGTACCGTGCGCCGCGGCGCACGTGTCCATGACAGCAATACGAAATTCAAACGCGAACCATTTTTCACATCCAATGTCCGATTAGAGTGATTAAAGCTCCCACAGGAAGCTTATTCAATAAGCTAACTAATGGTACAAGTTTCATTTTGATCCGATACCGTATGAGAATTTAGACACTTAGATGCAAAAGTCAACTTTTCAAAAAAAATTTCAACCATCCAAGTACCCAAACTAACTTATACCACCATTACCCCATTGTGAGGCTTAAACCAAGTCCAATAGACCAAAATACACTTGAATGACCAATCAAACATATAAAAACATGCCAAACACAAAATTTGGCCACACAATGGCCATTTTGCCCAATATGGCCAAAATGTGCAATTAGCATCATATATGCTATTTGGTCTCTATTGCCACATAATACACTACAAATACATTGTCACCACATAAATAAAACATTCCTTGCACTTGTATTAATATTTTAGCTCATCACCACAAAAATTACCACATATTCACCTCACATATCATATTGGGATAAAATACAAAACAACATAGTATAAAACAAGTGCAACCAATCAAAAAAGGTTACTGTTTCCCCCTATTATAAGTAATTGGGGTGTCGTTACTCCAACACCGCATCCTACGGATGCTAAGGAGCATAGTCTCCAACTCCGCACCCTTTTGAGTACTAAAGAGAGTAAGTCTCCAACACCATACCCATTTTCAGGCACTAAGGAGAGTAAATGCTGCACCTGGCGTCCCGAGGTGCCAGCAATGCCATATGGACTTAATCTTTACTATCTCCACTAGGGTGACCTCCCACCCTCTAATATGCCACATTTCACTACATATCTCCACTTGAACATGCATAAACAACTTTCTAAACAAATATAACAAAACCTTACCATTTACTTTAAAAATATAAAATTTCACAAAGCAATAATCTACTCATTTTCTAAAATAGTTAACCTTTAAGGAATTTATACATATATACTCAACAATTCATAGAAAAGAAACTTGAGAATAACTTATACAAGGTAATAAACAATACAAATTATCTAGTTACCTCAACCCTTTTGTTACTAAAAGGGTTACCATGGTACTAATTCTCTTCTTGTGTCAAGGTAAGTCTTCTCATACTACAATCTATAACAACAAGTATTATATGTTAATTTTCAATTAATACCAGCACTATTAGCTACCAATTACCTCCCAATTCTCCCACTTCTTGCTCAAATTCTCAACAAAGAGGCTTGTTAAGATTAACATTTGTTCACACCATCCCTTTAAGCCTCTTTCTAACTCTATTATAACATAAAACTCAATATCTCAACTTATCACACTTCAACACCATATGATCAAGTTGGGGCTTGATCCAAAATTCACCAAACAAGAAAGTAGCTTCTTATTACCATATATCCAAGATTAATAAACCTAAATTAAACCTTTAGAGTCAATGGAAACCTTTAAAATATTGACTCATGGCTTAACCCAATCAGACCAAATTCTCACTCTTCTAAATCCCATGAAAAATGAGATAAAAAGGTATAGGAGAAGGGTAGGAGACTTACCCAAGAGTTTGAAGGCTCAAATCATCTTCAAAATCCTTCCAAATTGATACCCTAGCAGTGCCCAAAGTTGCCCCCTTTGTGCTCTAGGTTTTTACCCCAAAAACTGTCCATTTCTGATGATTCCCAAAAATTTTAAGTTGCCTGCTATGCCGTGCGCCACAGCGCATGCCATGCAAGCTGCGACTCATGGCACAGCGAGCAGCAACTTGATTTTGCTCCCCCTGATGCCTCCCGACTTGATCTGACTTTCATCCTATCTCAATTTAGAGCCAAATATGACCCAAAAATCCAATTAGCCACCCAAAAATATAATTAAATAAATTAATTATATTTTTAACTAATTTATCCCTTAATTAATTCATTTTTTTTCCAGATTTAAAGTTTTAGGATGTTACACTTCACACGGATAGAACCAGAGGAGATTGAACTCTAAGAGAATTTGACCTATAAGGCTAAGCCAGAGCGAATCATAGATGTGAAAGAGAAGCAGTTAAAGAACAAGACTATATGATTAGTTAAAGTTTTCTAGCAAGGCATGGCTCTTGGTGATGCTACCTGGGAGACAGAGGATAAAATGAAGTAGCAATACCCTCACCTATTTCCTTAGGTATATATTTTTTGTCTTTTATGAATTTTGAGGGCAAAATTCTTAAAAGGAGGGGAGAACTGTAACATCCTGAATTTCTTAATCCTAAGTTTAGAGGTTAATCAAGGGTGAAGTGGAAATTGTAGGATTAGATATTCGAAAGATTAATTGGCATTTTTACTTGTTGGTGTGTTGTATGAACCAATATGGGTGATAAGAGTGCGTTTCAAGTCGAGGCAAGTGTACGTGGTGAGAATAAATTTCACTGTACCACATGCCACGACTTGTACTGAATGCGCCGTGGTGCATGGACCAGAATTTACCTTCATAAGTTGTGAATTTTAAAAAATTTTAGAGAAGGGAATTTGAGAAACACATGAAACAGAGAAAGGAGAAGGGCTGAGAAGCTAGGTTAAGTCATTTTAGAGCGGTGAAAGGTGATTCAGATCAGTAACTTGCCAAGTAAGCTACGTATAACTCTTACCTTCTATTCTACACAAATTTCTCTGAAAAATGAGTTATAGGGAAATTGAATTGGTGGAATTTAAGGGGTTTGATTCTTGTCCAATAGTAACAAAAAGGTTCTTGGAAGTTAAATTAGAGCTTTATGACTAGTTTAGAGCTAAACAGTACAGCTTTGAACCTAAAGGCTCAATTTTAACCTTTAGAGAGAGAGAAAGTTAGGGCAAAATCTGATCTGAGTAAAATAAGACTAATTGAGGTGGTGTAAAGTAGTAATTGAGTAGTTATAGACTTAGAATGGATAAATAAAAAAGAGTTCACGAATGAATATAGCCCTAAGTAGTAAAAATGAGTTTTTGGTCAAAATGGACCAAATGACTAAAATGTGCCAAATGTATTCAGATTGGCATATTGGACTCGTGAGTAGAGAAAGGAAGCTTGTGATAAGCTTGTGTGATAGTAAAAATCCACGGGTAATCTTTTTAGTGACAAAAGGGTTGAGGTAACTGAATAACTTCCTTTGTTTGACTGTTTATTGTAACTATATGTTAGTATGCTATGCAATGCATGAACTGATTTTAAATTGAGCATGTTTTGTGGCATTGCGTGATTGTGTGTGTAAAATGACTTTTGGGTCGAAATGAGCATTGACATTGTGTTTTGTAATGTAAAGTGCTATTATAATATATATATATTATGTATAAGAAGAAGTTAAATTATGAAAAAGGAACCTTAAATGGTTCAAGAAAGCATGATCTGAGTGGTGGGAGTTCACTTGAGTATAAGAATGATAAAGACCATATGATAACATTTCCTTAGTACCCTGTTAGGGTGCAGTGTTGGAAACAATTCTTCTTAGTGCCTTGAAAGGTGCTATGTTAGAGAAGATCTTCTGAGTTCCTATTAAGGTACTGTGTTGGAGATGAGAGACTTCTTATATCTTTGTGATACGGGTGGGAGTCAATGATGCCCATTGTGTGTATTAAGGGAAAATCATAGTCCGTATTGTGCATTAGAACATCTTTGACCTGGTGATTCTACCACTGCAGGTGAGCTCAAGACTAATGAGAGTGTATACATTGGTCTGAGACGAGCCTATAGTTTCATGTCGGGGTGATTGGAGGTTTGGTTGGTAGAGATTATGCTAGTATTTTATGTGATATGATGAAATATCTTAAGATAATATAGAATCCTTTGGGATTGATGAGAAGTTAAAAATGAAATGGATATGTAATGTAAATACTACTTTATGAGGTTTAATGGTATACTATGTTTACTTTCATGTTGTTGCATGTGATAGTCAATAGGAGTGAGTTATTATGT
>NW_026557348.1:0-24270 GCF_029017545.1 Prosopis cineraria | reverse complement strand
GGTAGGTTATATTTGTTGATCTGACTTTATTGTTTGTTTTGGCTTACAAGTGTTTTAGTGTTGTAATACTCTTTTTTGGTGATTAATAATATGGACTCTTTTGCTCAAAAAAAAAAAAAAAGATATAAGGAAAGGGTTGTCTTTCCCCCAAATGTATCCCCGCTGCCAGCAACTAGGAGACTATTACCTCGAGGAATTTTAGCTTTATGTAAGGGGTGCGTATTTTTAAGAATTATACTCTGAACTAATCCTTAAGGGCCTAAATCACTATCATTTGTGTCACACCCACTTAGTCTAAGAGAAGAGTTCTTGATAAAAGTAAAAGTGAAAAGAAAAAGTGAAAGTGATATAAAAAAAATTGTCTAATATGGTGATAAAAGTGAGATAAAATTTTTATAAGCAAGAAGGATGGAATTGAGCTCTCATGAGACTATGATAGAAATAAGAGTTGGAAATTGCATCTTAAAACTAATCATTATATTATAAACATTTTTATTTAATGAATTTCTTTTTATTATCATATTAATTATATGTTTATTATGATAAATGTATCCTTAGACAAACTATAGTAATTATCTTAAATGTCCCTGATCAGTCATTTATGAGAGATCATAGATAAAACAAGATTAGTATAATTTTAATTAATTATAGAGATATAAATTAAAGGCATAGGCACTTGAAAGGGTTCAAGTTGCTAGACCAACCTGCTATGAAAAAGCTGTATAGTACTAGTCATAAGCTTATTTCATATGTAAACAATATCATTAAACCTTTGACATGAAATTGTCATGGATTCTTACATGATGACCACTAAACTTTGGTCTAGTCAAAAGTTAACTTTGACCAGGTAATTATAAAGACTTTTAATAAGTTTAGTATATTCATGTAGAGAAATATGAGTGGTTAAAATGGAATTTGTCCCTCATGTTAATTGAGAGATATTATTGGGCCCTTGATAAATAAGATTGAAAAAATGTATGGCCATATTACAATGAAAAGGATTTTTTTTTATATTATTATGGTTAGTCTGCTCAAAAATTTAAAAAGTAATGGTCAGGCAAGGAAAATAACAATTTCATATTTCACGCTTGACCCAAATATCATATTACAAAAGGGATGTGACACAGTTATGTGATAGGTTATATCGATCATTGATTCTATATGAATTGGATAGTTGCAATGCCTTGCTAGAGGTCACTTGTGACTTGTAAGTTAGTAGGGTAATTAACCTACTACCAACTTCCTATGGGCCCTACGGAGTCATATGCAAAGACGGCCAACTCGAGTTTAAAATGTTCAAGTTTATTGAATTTAAATGTGTCCAGAAATTTAATGCTTTATCTAAGGTGATGAATTGTGTGTGTGGTATTTAAATATTATAAAATATAAAATATAAAATATAATTATTTATATATTCATGTGTGTGTATATATACTAATATATATATATATATGATATATAAAATTCAATATATATATATATATTCGAAAATATATATATATATATATATATGTTCGTGTACATGCATATTTATATAATATGTATATCTTATATATTATGTTAGTTTTAAATTTAATTTTATATAATAGATTAAATTTAATACACAACATATGATGATAGAATATCATATGAGTTCAATAATTTGAATTTATAAGATAAATTTAAATTAAATATGATATTATATATTTTATTATAAGATAAATTAATCTAAATTTTCATTGGCTCTTTAAGAGAAAGTCAAAAACCCTAATCTATGTATGTTATAGAATGGCGACATGCTTCATTAGTTTTTGAGTGTTAAAAAAAAAAGTTTTAACAGCAAAACATAGTGAAAGCCATGGAAACACCTTAGAGAAAAGTAACGTTCGACATTTAAGAAAATGGACGGACGTTTCAAGCTCTAGCACGCCATTCAAGTTAGAGATTTATTTTTGTGGATATTAATAGAGGGAGTTAGCTCCTAAGATCCAATTTTAAAAAATAACGCGTGAGAAGTTCTAAATAAAAAGGTAACTCTTCTATCCACCTTGATTTAAATGAGTTCGATCAGTTTGCAATTGTGGTTGAGGGTTTATTTAAAATTTTATTCTTTGCTATGCCCCCAATCCAACAATAAGTTTCATAATTTTTGTGGCATTGGATTCTTGCACACTAAATAAGCAAATTTTAGACTTAGATAGGCAAAATATATAATTCGTTTTAATGATCTTCTCTACATTATGTGGTTTCTTGTTATTTCTGTAAATGTTCACTCAAGTTAAAGAATAAAATTGAAAAAATATTTATTTTTTGTTTAGCACTTTATAATGAAGATAACTTTTTTACTTTTATAAAATACTTTATAAATAGAACTTGCATATTAATTTCTTAAATGTTTTATTTTATATTGTTTATTCTTCTATGCTTACTCTTCAGTATTTAAAAATTTCTTATAATTATCTTAAATTGTTCCATTTAAGTCTCTCAATCTATTCCTTTTTATTAAATTTATTTTCAATCTTTTATTTTAAAAAATATAATTAGAAAGTTCTTCTTTCCTAACACCATTAGTCTATTAGACAAAAAATGCACACATGAGGTTTGAATTCTCATTGAAAGTGGTGCTTATATTTATTACTCGATTGTGCCTCAAATCAAATTATTTTCAATAGAATGATACCTATAAATAATAAAAAAGTGTATATATGGAATTACGAAAATATTTTATTACATTAATTATAGATGGATTTATTTAATTCCGTGTGAGCATTTTTGTTAAGAAAATTAACAATGAGATAAGAGGAAGTTTTTGATTATGTTTGCGTTGAGTGAAGTGAGAGGAAAAAACTTGATACTTAATAAGTTTTTTTTATCCAAACATATGCCTAATATTGACATAAATTTAAATCTTGATTCACTATGTGGTGAAGGATTAACTCCTTTCATTATAACTTATTGGTCATATTGGAATTGAAACTTAGTACAATTGTCCATTTTTTTTCCTAGGTTCCATGACAAAATTGTTATTCATGATTTATCCAAGCAGTCTGTTTGCCTCTTCTTCCCTATGAAGTTCATCAAAGTTTTCAACATAAAAAGTACATTATTAGCGACTGAGTAATGGATCTAACATTTGATATTGTTGTTTATGACAAACATTTGATACTGTTTGGATCTTTTAGGTCAATTTTCTGACTTTACCTGTGTTGACAACGTGGCATGTTCTGTTCCTGTTGGCCCTCGGAGGTTCTTATGACAAGTTCTGGATCATGTTTCTTTTGAATTTTGACATTAAGGGTTGCATTTTTGGGATTAAAACGGCACAAGAAACGAGGAAAAGAGGCCTGTCTGAGAATGAACCATTTTGTCCGAAACATCAAAACTTCAGGTTGCCAGGCCACCTAATATTCACATCTCTACAGAGGAAACTGGCTAATGCAGGTCTTTTTTCTACTGATTAAATACAAGTTTATACGCGCATACACAGCCCCTATTGTGGGGAGGGAACCAGAGAAAAGTCTACAGACTAACTAGTACATTGAGTTGTAGGTGTAGCAGGTTGCAACAATGGATGAGCTGCAGATGAGGAGAGCTGGAAGTAAGGTTGCGTTCAAGAGATTGCTCTCACCCAATACCCTGACATTGTTATTGTTGCATCTGCAACTACTCGGGCTAGAGTTCCAGCTTCGGTTGATAGCAATCCACCGTTGAATGTTCCCCTCGAAAGCCTCGATGACATCATCCTTGATAGAAGTGTGAGGTTCACTCCTGAACTTGATCATGTTAAAAGGATATAAGCCACGTTCAAGGCACAAATTTCAACTTCTGAAGCAGGCATGAGTGTGACGTAACATAAATGTCATGTCATCCCAACCAGCTTGTTATCTAACAAAGAATATGATGTGACCTTTTGGATAATTATATCCAAGAGCTAGCTCATTAAGGTAAAAAATATCCTCAAGTTCAATCTCAGTTTGAAATCGGATAATCTACATTGACATATATATACATGCCACCATAGAATGTGATTTTGTGGGATCCATATCTATCATCATATATTTTCTCTTAATCTCTTTTCGCATGCATTATTCATATTCACAAAAGTGAACGTGGAATATCTTGATTTGCAGGACTCAATTTCCATACTTCGCAATCAGGACCAAAAGGTGGCAAACAAATGCATCAAGAACATTTATAATGGGAAATGAAAGCTCCGCCCTGAATTTTAAGGCAGTCACACAATTCATATGGATTTTGTACTTGCCTATAATCAGATTTGGAAAGGAATAAAACAAAATCAGTCACCAATAGTCCAAGCAGGGGCAATCAGAATCTGATGAGGCAAACTTTCAGTCAATTTACGTGTGACTTTAGTTCTTTCTAAACTACAAACGTTTTGGTCGCATGGAATGAAAGCGAATTACCTTCAAGAACTTCAGCAGATACAAACGTAACAAGGGCTGAGCCAACATATTGCAGCACTGAGTAAGGGATGAAAATATGGAAGCTTAGGAGCAGTCCAATGCAAACCATAATTTCTGATGCCAGTAGAACTTGCCTGCAAGTAAAAGCCAACCAGAAAAGGAAAAATTAAAGAAAGGAGGGAAGATTCTTCAGATTGAGATAGCAGCCTTCAAATGCATCGTTACAGAACACTATGACAACTGAAGGGTCACCTTTCTTCAAATATATTGCTGATGTAGCTTCCAACAACTATATTTACGGGAAGTACAGTAAGACCAAGGCATGCAAGGAAAATGGCAACACTGCTGGTTGACCAAAGGAAGTAGTAACCCGTGGATAACGCTTGATTCAGCTAGTACTATCTCCATTGCATATTTGAGCATAAAATAGACAAATAGTTGAACCTGATAATAAATTTCACAGTTGGGGAAAAAGACAAATTGTCTGAGTTCATTTTGATATAGCTGAGATGAACAACATTTGGGAACAAGATAAAAAGTGGAAGAATACAAGTGAAAAGACACATTATAATTAAATTTTCTTCTATCACCAGAACGATTTAGACATATCTGGACAAGTTACTGGAGTGTATACGTCACTGAAAGAGGCATGTACTAGAACCCAAGCTCGTTTAATTTGCATTTTATCTGCTTGAATAATTGGTTCACACTTCTTTGTGGAATACTTGGAATTTTAACTATGATTTATGAGCATTAAGTCTAAGCAATCTATTTTAAAGTCGTAGCTGGAAGGACATCATGTACAAGCGAACCATACTATAGAATTCTTAGGGCATATAAAAGTCAAATGCAGACTCTATTTCAAGATGAAAGGAGTCGTGATAATTTTAAGCAACTTTACAATAAGCAAATACGAAAGTAGAATCTATTAGGATTTCCTTAAAAAAAAAAAAAACACTGTCATGCTTAGTGATTAGGCCTAGTAAAATAAATTAAAAAGCATATGTAAGAATGACACGATAGAAGTTATTTCATGGCAACGGAGGTCATCATTGGCTCCTCACCTTAACTGATGGTGTGAGTAACCTATACGCCGCCACAATAGAAGTGACGGGTTTCTGGACTTCAGAATTATCACCATCTTCTTCTTCTCTGACTTCATCTTGCTCCGTAATTTCTGAATTCGTTATTAATGGCTGTGTATCAACTGCAACATGTACTACTGGAACCTGGGCCAATAGAAAGAATAGCGTAGAACCATTTCATGAATAATGAAAGATAAAATAATATAAAACACGAGCACTTTCATTGATGTATTTAACTAATGTTGGCCGCTGGCAAGATCAACCTTTCAATACTCAGAAATAGCTGCATATTTTCCAATGTAACCGATCATGCAGGGGCAAAAAATGACCAAAATGATAAGATTGTCAAGTATCAACATGAAGCTAGCAAACATAACAGTTACACAAATGAGGATCCCCTGAATCTTTCTATTGCTGAAGTTTCCTGAAGTATATATCTCACATAACAGAATTATTTTTCTTAATTGATTTTCTTAAATAATACAAGCACTTCATTTTTCATACAAACAACAGCACTTCAGAAATTTCACCAAAATGATACTTTAAGATATCCGTTTTGCACACTGCATTGATTTCGAAATAACAACGAAGAATATAACAAAGAAACTGAAATACCAGTATTTGCTTGATATGGCTCAAGGTTGCCTTTCTCATGGTGAGGAGGTTCCCTGAAACAAATCCACAACCACAGTAGATAGACAAGCCATGCAAGAGCCATAACCCATCCAGGTAGAGTCTCTTCGTTCATTGTGAACTTGTAAACGCTAAAATTAGTCTGTAATAAAGAGGCAAGAGCTGGACCACATGCCATTCCTAGAGCACTTGCACTAACAAAACCTGCAGATGCCGGCATCCTAAGTTTCGATGGTACACAATCACTGATATAGCGCCTGTTAACAGCTCTTGCAGAACCTAACCTGAGATGTCAATATGTTAACCACATTGATATGCTGAGACCAAAAATTTTTATCAAGTCATGTTCAAAAACCTATAATATGCATCTACATTTATTTTGCTACAAATGCATGGGTCCAAAATCAAGAACCTTGCCGTTTTCAAAACGATATATTGTGGTAAGAGAAATCTGTTTAAATGAAGAACTGCTTCCCGCGTTTAGCTAGGTGCATTTTAGAGCCTATTAATCAAGAGAGTCTGCTTGCTATGCACTGTGCGTCTGTGCTTCCGATCTAGGATTTAGCTACAAAGGTCGCATAAGCATAGATGGAAACGATTCTGCTCATACTCATAATATTAATTTCAAATATACAAGGGGTCTTGCTTCAAAGAACTACTTTGTTATTGAAGAGAATAATTTTAAGGTGAACTAGAGGAATGAATTTTTTAAGTCTACGCCATGGTTAAGCAATGATAAAAAAACAAAAAAAACAAAAAACAAAAACAAAAACAAAACAAAACAGAATCTCAACTGCCCAATGCTTCAAGGAAATTTTATACATTGCAGGTTTTGAAATATTTAGTGATAGAAAATAGCTTACCCACAGAAAAGACGTCCAATCAGAAGAACTGATATTGAATTAAGATCATAAGCCAATGCATACAAGATGTTTCCCAATAGAAGAACAATGCTACTTATCAAGAGTGGTCTCCGATATGATCTGTTAGACCACGCACTGAAATAAACAGAAGAAAACATCTGTGCCATAGCCATTGACCCAATGACAATACCACAGACGGTTGCTGCAGCTCCAAGGCTCAATGAGTAGTTGTCTGCTGTAGGGACAATTATGTATGTGTTGACCATATACAAAAATGTGTTCACCAAGTTTAGAAGCAGCGACATGAAGTGATATCTTTGACTCTCATCTTCCACATGTTCTTCATATGGTGATGGTAGCTCCTCTTGCATGATAAAAGCATGTCTTCCCAAAAACTGAAGGAAAGTTGTTGAGTTTGATAATCTTTCTACAGCCACTTTTATAGAATCAAGAACAGGATCCTACAGAATTCAAAAGGATGTTATGATTCAAAGGATAGATTCTTCAGTATTTCATAGTTAACAATAAAATGCATGTAATAGACATGAGAGAAAACCGGGTGAGAATAAGAAGGCTGATCATATATTGATATGTAGCGTCCTTGACATTGTTGTAAGTCCCGAAGGTCTGCAAGATTGTGGGATAAGACTCCAACTACAGCCCCCATACCCTGCAGAGAAGCTATTACATGAATGAAAGTGAAGCAAAAGGAAAAAAATAAAGGTTCTTTTTCACTTATTTTGACACAAAATGGAGTGGAGAAAATGGAACAACATTAACCACACTGAATTAAACTTAGAAAATATATATTTTAAGAGTTAAGATCATTACCACATGCCTGAAAACCTGTCGTAGTTGAGAGTAAGGATGATTTGCACGTGTCTTGACATAATAGTCAGTGAATTTATAGCCAAACCGCTTATCAAATTTTTTTAAGATCTTTCTCAAGCCGATAGCATTCATTTCCACGAAGAAGAGAAGCTTTAAAAGATCCCGTCCAACCTCTCTGTACAATTCTTGGAGGTGATATGTGTTCAAATTATTTTGCGGCTGTAGAAGAGCGTGATGCTGCTGTGCAATATCAGACAGCCTATGCGCAAGTAGGCCCTGTTGTTCAAGCAGAAATAGAACTATTTCTTCTATCTGAAATTTAAGAACAACGAAAGATGACTCAAAATTAGTTGTTATTCTGAAAAGGGAATTTTGAAGAACACACTTTGGTTTTGATAAGCTTTCCTTGACCCATCATAAAAACACTGTCTCTTCCCTGGCTTATTATAGAATCACGGTGGAGTTTAGTGATATCAGAATAGGTACAGCATATATTAATGGATGTATTGCATTATTTTCCATGTTATATAAGAATGATAACAAGAAATGGCATGCTTGCTTACTCTACATCACCATAAGTAGCCAATGTGCAGTGAAGAATCACCTGAAGTTCATCTTATGTCTTTTGTGACAAACTGACAATTACCAAAAAAAGGCCAAAAAAAAAAAAGTATCTACTTTGTGATGAGAATAATGACTGTGCACCTCAAATTCTACACAGGGAAAACACAATCATTGGTTTCTATAATGTTATCGGATTTTGCTCTTAATTCTTGTAGTTTTTTCCCCAATATTTTCAGTCCCTCAGATTGAAAACACTAAAACTCTAAGACCTGAACAACAAACTTCACTTAATCTTACTAAAATTATAGATATCGAAAATATTGACAAAAATTACAATGACTAAAAGCAAAACTTAATGAAACAATAGAGATTGATTATTGTGTTTTCTCTAAGCTAAGATCTATTTCCAGTTTTCCACACACTAGTCCTGCAAATGAGAGTGCTGTTAACCCAGAATAGTTGCCTGAGTGTCTAGCATCCTTGAGAAGTCTCTCAGAACATGATGGCGATTTTGTGCCCCAGCCTCAATTTGCTCCACGTATCCATTGACTTTCTTCTTCATCAACTTATAGTTGATATAATGTCTGAAAATAGTTGGAAGCATCTTATTAGAAAATAATTTTCAGCTTGGTATAAAAACTGCTACTATATTAACAATAGACAAACTGTAAAAACAACAACACGCTACAAAGAAATAAAGGTCATTAAGATCAAGAGTTTCATATATTTATAAAATATAGAAAAATCAATAGTGGCACCAATTCTATGCGTAATCCTTCTTTTAAGGGTTCAGACAAGTCGGTATTTTCGAATATATATATCACCAATAAATTCTGTTAATCTGGACCAAACTGATGTTAGAAGAATTACGAGTTTATTCGTTCCAAAAGTCACTGGCTAAAAGATAAGAATCTCTCAGACAAAAGTAATTGATAGTATGTTTTCAAGCCAATATTCTTATCGCATTGAAAATTTTTGACAATGAATCCAGTCAAGTTGACAACCCTAGAAGGACCACGTTGACATTTTAAAAGCAAGACCAAGAGAGTGTAAATTGACATGACAGTTCTCATGAACTCAGCATGTGGTCTTCCTAGCAAAAGAGAAGAAAATGAAACTTATTGGGATAAGGAATGCCGTCAATATGTTTAAACTCCTGGAGCCATGGAATGAAGTAGAAAAATAATACACACTATTCAGGGTATTCTAATTGCTTGTCTTATATGTATACCCCTTCCATTCTTGAATTTGTGATTCCCTCAGCTTCTTCCCGAAGGCAACCATATTCCGAAAGATGCTCTGTATCAAAGTGAAAAAAGAAAGGGAAGAGGTTTGCAGAAAAGTTACCGACAACTACCTCAAACTATTAATGAAGCTTTACATGTTTGTTAAAACAGAACGACAAACCTGCAGGTAACGATGGCCGTTTACTCTTCTTTGAAGTCAATGCTTCAATCGGCTGGCCAGAAAAGGAACGAAGATTTTCAACGCAACAATATCATGGATTACAGCTGAAACCAGAAGATTGATCTCAGTTAGGATATCTGTAACAATGAACAAAAAGCACTGTATTTTTTTATCTAGTTTTTGGTGCCAAAAAATGACAACAACGAGCTGAAAAATGAGAAACAAAAAGAAGACCGCTGAAGAACACATATACTACCAACTCTTTATTTTTGTAGAGTAATGTTTTATTTTCCTCGAAACCTGCCATGTTTCGCTTATTCAGGATGGAGAAAAAGCAAAGAAGTAATTGGTACGAAGCGTGTAAAACACGTACGCGTCTATGTTTAATACATTCCCAAAACGGCAGTCATAATGTCACGTAAAACTTACAGCCAAATCGCTTATGTCCACGAACAAATGATATAGTCATCATCGTGAGTAAGAAACATATAATAGGGTGGTGGAAGTTGCAGAGAGTTCAAGCTCATCGTCCCCGTGTATATTTATAAAACATGATTTTTTTCAACATTCTCAAGACGACGGCATGAACTTCCAAACATAAGAACTTAAACAACTCTAGCTCCAAAAAAAGAAACTCAAACTCTTCACAGACTAGCTCAACGCCATGAAAGGACAAGGCAAATCGAGAAATCAGGGCGAGGGGAGAGAGAGAGCAATACAGAAACCACTAGAATAGCAAGAGCAAATCCAGAAGCAAATACCGGTTTTGTAGTAAATGCAATATATAGATACAAATGAAAAGGGGATTCTCTACAATATATAAGACAGAGAATGAGATTGAAAGAAGAGGGCTATACGGGTGTTGATTGGTGATGTTTGTGAAGCAGGAAGAGCATCAGAGCTGATGAAGATGCAGAGAAGAAAAGAGAAGAGTGGTGGCATGGCATGAGAAACTAATTAAAGGTGAATAATGGCATTGGTCTCAATGTTTTAATGAGAGGAGAAGAGGAGTGAGAGTGGTGGAAGCGGAAGAACAAGGCGCAAGGAGGGTATATAAAAGGGCAATTGGCACGTGATGCACGGATGGCTTCGTAAGTTGCCGCGCGCGCACCCCCGTCCCTCCGGACAATTCCCTGCCGTTATGCTCTGTCTTTGTACAGTCACCATTTTCAATAAACTTGAGTCCTCATAATGTCGCGCATAATTATTACTATCAGATTAGAATTGATTCATGCAAACTGATAAAAGTTGGTTCAAATGATAAACATGAAAACCTTGTTGATAATGGGCAATATGTAAATACTAGATGCCTCTATTATAATTTTGAATCTGAATTAATGCCTTGAGTTCGCTTGGCAACTAAACTCTCACTCAAGAATTGGATCATGCAAATATATATTTATATATATCTCACAATAATCATATAATATAGTTAAAGAAACTAAAAGAAATAATAGAATGAGATGTAAAAAAAATACTTACGTGGATGCTTTAGACCAAGAAAAAAGTTAAACACTTTCTTCCTTTGTAATTGGATCTGAATGAATTATATTATTTATAATTTATGAAAACTATGTTTCATTATAAATTTTATATTTATAATTTATAATATCTTAGCTATCAAATTCCACGCTGAGAAATCCCACTTAATCTTTTGAAATTCAGAAAAGACATGTAATATAAAACATTTTTCTAAAAAATAAACATAATGAAACATAGTGAGTAAGTATGAAAATCCCATTAATTTTAAATATTCATTAAAAAAATTTTAAAAATGTCTTGTATTTGCAAATATAGTATCTTCCTAAAAATATCTTATAATTTTGAACCACATAGGGGGTTAGACATTCTGATAAATATTAGCATGAAGAAGTGATATATGAGTGGCGGGTATCCGTTGATTTGAAATTTTGAATACAAACAAAGAAATAGCCAATTTGCTGTGAATTGCAATGATGGAGACATTTTTTTGTTTGACTCACTTTGGAAGAGATCATAATATACGCATTTGTGTTTATGGATGAGCGATATAGTAAGGATCACTAATTCTTCACATCACAAACTTGAGAGCAAAATAAGTGATGTAGAGGTCAGATTAACAGTTCCTTGGCTTTTAAAACGAGAAAAGGCCACACACACACACACACCCATATCCAAAAACCATAATTTTATTTCTAATGATAACAATGTCATGGTAAACACCTTCATCATTTCTTTATGGAAACACTAAACCTTTTTGGGAAGTGGCGACCTTGGTTTGTCTAGTTTGATCCAACGCAATTTGGATGTGCTATATATATATCCAAAATGAATACTGTGCACATTTTTATTTCATTCATCTTCCACGAAGCACGCAAGATGCAAAATTATTGCACATTTATATATATCAATCTTCTAACTACTTAACTTAATTATAAAATAAATAATTAGCTAACTCAAGAATTCACAGAATAAATAATACAATCTAAAATGTCTATATTTTATCTGAATGGTGCATCCGCAAGTATAGCACCAAATTAAGGCTCGACAAAGCAAGGGAATTTTTTTATCCACTATGTCTATTTTAGATCTATGACTATTATGTAATCATTTATGTACTTCTTTTTTTACTTATTTTCAAAGTAAAGATATGAAAATTATTTTGTACTTTCAAGGCCATTTTGAAAAAAATTTGTGATTTATTTTTATTATGAGTGTGAAATAAATTAACTCTTGTATTTTCAGCATTATAGTTTTTTTTTGAAGTTAAAATATCTCATTTTGGTAAATGTATACGTTTCGAAGTGTCTTCTTAGTAAGGTTGTGGAAAAGTTTGGTAGTCCTATCCAACTCAAGCAAACTCAATTCGATTCGACCATGTGGAAAAATTGACCCAAAGGACTGAAAGGACTAAAAAGATCAGATTCCATCCTTGGGTTGGACTAGATAAGGGACTAAGTGTAAGGTCTCCCTCACTAAACTACAATCAATTTCATGTTGTAGTTAATCATCAAGGGATTATTCCCAAAAAAATTACTAAGTTTGTAAAATTTTAAGAGCGAGATCCCAAGTTTTCACAATTCAAAACATTCCAATATAGACATATTTATCAAAAATTAGAGTAAAAAATCTTCACGAAAGCATGGGAATCTAAATAGTTTCGTAGCATTTGAAAAAAAAAAGTTTGGAAAACATCATTTTTAGCAAAATAGCATGATGCGCCGTGGCTTACGTGAAGATGGTTGAGCTCATAAACGTCAGCAAGATGTTTAATAGCATGAGCTCATTTTTAGCAAGATGTTTAAATTCCGTTACTACAGTTTAAAAGTTGAAATTCCAAGAAAACCCTTTTTGAAAAGATGGTTGAGCTCAAGCTGAAATCTAAAACACATAAAAAGAAGTAACAGAAGCATAGAAGCATAAATTAAGTCATAAAATGATCAAAAGAGGGTAATTTGGGCACGAAGGGATCAGTTCCTCACTGCGTAATGTGCTACAGTGTAACCTTGCTGTCATGACAGCATTCTAGGTCTAAATTCTAGAGAGCAATGTTTTACCATTCAATGTTTGATTTGAGTAATTTAAGTGTCCACACGTAACTCTTTAAGCCACTTAACTATTGGTATCGATTTCACAACCAAACACTTTATCATTTAAAAGTTGGATACCCAACCCCAAAATTGCCCTTTTCTTTTTCAAAACAAGCTCAAGGGTGTTCAAATTCACCAACCAAGTGCCAATGACTTTAAGACCACTTAAACCAGCTCAATTGGATCATAATGCACCTAATAAAGCAAATATACAACATTACACACAATCTAAGCACAATATGACCATTAAAACCTCGATTTCTCAATAATTTAAGGGGTGGCAATAATTCAAATATAACAATCTCTTGGCCATTAAAGCACACAAGCACCACAATAACACACTTGCAATTATATCTTGACCTCTTACAATAATTTCATTACAATTGCATTCTTCTTAGGCTGAGATACCCACAAATCACAAATTCATATAAGTGTACCAAAACGATGCATAATTTTAAGTTGGCATAATTATAAATAGTTCATTATACCATGCACCAAAAGGAAATGAGCTATACAAATCCAATTTCTTTAGTTCTCAATAATGTCTTCATTCTCTTTGTCTCTATTGAAGCCTTCATCTATAAAATATAACCATGAGGATTGGTCAATAATTCAGTAACTAAATAATATAATCTATCCACAAGTACATAAGAATAGCATATGAGAGTGTAAAGTAGCAAATAAAACATTTATCGAATACATATCAAACACATGATATCATATTACAACACATACAATGCATGATCAATATTCTTCACCTTATAACCAAGTACTCCATGTGACTAGACCGGCCCAAGCTCACTAATCATGGGATGCAGCCTCGGCTAAAGGCACCTTCACCTATTATGGACCACAGATTCACTCTGTCCTCAAATACCTAAAGTTTCATATGCCTAATTTTTCTCATATAGTACTTAGACTTTTAAACAAGAAGAAGACTAAGCATCAGGGCCTCTACGATGCCAATATACCATATGGATTCCAAACAAATATTCCCCCAATAACTCTGGGGTAAACTCCCATTCTTTTATAATGATTATGCTCATAACATCTTAGTCATATACATATCACTCATGAAGCATACTCATATATCAAGTACTTATTTCACATTGTATCCACTTTTGCAATCTTTCATAAATAACATAAGAACGAGTTTTTAAGCATAGGCAATTATTTAATTCAGTACCATATCATATGAATTTCTAAAATATTAACCATGCAAATATAAATTGTAACATCCCAATATAAATTTTAATAGTTAATTTGGGTTAATAGAAAATTAAAAAAAATAATTTAAAAAAAATAAAAAAAAATAATAATAAAATAATATTATTAAATTATTATTATAATAAAAAAAAGGTGTAAAAACAAGAAAGAAAAGAAGAAGAAGAAGAAAACGAATTTGCTTCGTCCGCCGCCTCAACAGTAATAGTAATAAAATAATAATAAAAAAAAAGAAGAAGAGAGAGAAAATAATTTTAAAAAAAATGTGGGACCCACTGAATTTTTATAAAAACTCACCTGTTCCTTCATTTCTTCATTCCTTCTTTCGTGCGTGAGCTTCGGCAGAGAGAGCATCTGTGAGCCAAATTCACCGGTGCAGGGTTTTAAGGTAAGAGTTTTTAATAGGATATTTAGGATGTGATTTTAAGCTTTTCAAGACTAAGTAAGTGTTCTAAAATTTTTTCTTAGTCATCCTTTTTCTTTTGTTTCTGAGTTTGTAGTGGTAGAAAATTTAAGATCTGGAAGAGGGATGAATTTATGTTGAATAAATATGATTTTTGAGGTTGTTAGTAGTATAATAAATATTCTAGAGTATAAATTTATTGGTGATCTTTGAATTTGTGGCTTATGGATCAAATTCTAGACTAGATCTGAAAATATATGTTGATTTATTGAGGTTTAGATGATTATTTGGGATGAGAAATGAATTATTATGGCTATAGGATTATGATTCTAAGCTAGAGACTTAATTTTTAATTTTTGAGTATTTTAGGTACGAATTTATGAAATAAAAAGAAAATTTTGATAATAGAAATTAGTTTAGAAGTTGATTTTTAGATTATTAATGTTTATTGATAATTAAAAGAGGAGTTAAAAATTATACTTAATAGTATTAACTATAGATTTGTATTAAGATTGAGATTAGGAATTATGTTATATTTTTAATTCTATTATTGGAATTATTTTATTAGTTTCAAAAATTGAAACTAATATTTATAAATAATATGTTATTTGTAGATTGTATTACTGGTGAAGATTGTGGTGAGAGAGAAATTTTAAGGAATAATTTATTGAAAAAGCCACAAGGTAACCATGCTTTTAATTTGTGATTAGTGTTACTTCATGTTAATTGGGTGATTATTGAGAAAATTATGAATTTTGTAATATTGTATAATTGTGCAATATTATTATGAATTTGTTTGATTATTGTGGGAGGTGTTGGGAGACTTGCTATTGTTGTTGTATTTATGTGCCACGTGGTACGCCCCTATTGGAGCTCAATAGGTGGTTTGTAAGGGCTCGGGCTAATCTACCTTTGGCCGGGTAATTTAGCACCGAGTGAGGGCTACGGCTCGAGGTTAATGGAGGGATATAAGGATGGTTGTTTGTGTGTATTGTATTATTTCTTATATTTATTGGAATTATATTATTTTTAATTCTCACTTAGTAAACACACACTTAACTGTTTGTATACACTATCATAAATTGGCTTTGGTTACTGGGACTTTTGAGTCTCATTATGTGGTTAACAATTTTCAGGAGAAGAGCCACGAGTGACACGTGGAGGAGTCCCAGAGACTTAGTGGTATAGATCCACTGTCTCTTTTGGGTATTTAATTTATGATTTATAATGTGTTATATTGCCAATATTAGGGCTTTTTGTTTATTGTCAATTATATGAATATATAAATGTAATCATGCCTTTCAAACTATTTCTATTTTTGGTACAATTTGGATGACTGTAATTTTAATATTTGGTTTACTTTGGATTGGTTAAAATGGCATGATTATAAGGCCAAATAACTGGCTTGTGTTGAAAATTGACTAAATTGCTTATTTTACTTGTTGGGAGTATAAGGATGGACAAATGTGATTTAGTTTACTTGTTGGGAGTATAAGGATGAACAAATGTGATTTAGCCTAATGGCATGTGGGAGGTAAAAATTTATCTGAAATGTTATAGTGTGTGAGTTGAAGCCAATTATAAAATATTTTATATCGAAATTATTGATATAAAAATATGTTGGGTGGCTGTAACCCAACTATGGTTGAGTTAAATTATTAAAAAAAAAAATTTTGGTGTGTTACATAAATCATAATTTTCATAATAATATATATATATATATATATAGACATATACACTTTCACAAATTTCATAGAAATTTAAATACACAAGTAAAAGGATTAGATTATCCGATTACCTTAACTCTTTTGTCATAAACAAAGTTACCATGGCAATTTGATTACTCTACAATAATCTACTAGCTCAACAAGGCTCAATCAATGTTTAATCTACAAGATTAAACATTAATAATCAATTATAACTCTAATTAAACCCCTTTTTAGCCTAATCTTGGGTACCCATTATATTCAAATTCTCCCTTTTACACCATTAACACTTTTAATACACTTTCATAATTCCATTCAATATTTGAATACTTAGATAACATCAATTCTTCACCCACATTACTTCCAATTCTCACTTAAGGTTCATTTAAACCGTAACTAAAAATTCTAAATCACTATAAAATCCATAAACCTAAGTTTAGAAGTTTGATTTAACTCTCAAAGGCTCTAACTAAGCTAATGGATTCAGTCAAAAGCCAAGGGAAGAAGAAAATAACGTCTAAACCTAACCTACAACCTTAAAAATTTGAATATAAGGAAAGGGGGGGAAATGAAGCTTACCCAATGATGTCTCTAGCTTGTATTGCCCAAAAAAGCCCAGATAACAAAGCCCTAGCAGAGCCATAAGTCTCCTCCATTGCCTTTTCCATTTTCTTTCTTTGTATCCTTCTGGTTTCTAGTGTGTGCAAAACCAATAAGACAATTTTTTGCATGTTCACCATGGCAGATGACACAGTGAGGCTCAAAATGATTTCGGGCCTCTCTTAGTGCCAATCCACACAAACTCCAAACTAGCCATCTTCTAAGGTTGTCCGATGACTCAAAAACCTCATTAATGGTCTTAAAATATTATTAATTCATTAGTCCATCAATTTTATTGTTCGCCCTCCCTCTTCTCAGAGTTTACCCCCTAAGTGTCCTTGGTAAAGTGGAGAGTAAAACCCTTTCAAGCCCAATTTACTCAGGACAGGATACACTGGTAGTACAACCATCCAAAAGCCTTCCCAATGATCAAATTACCTAAGGGCATGGCATATCGCCCACTCGCCTGGTTTGATCCCATAACCTCTCTTACAAAGTGAAGAAGTAGGCAGTATTGGTACCACTGAGCTGATCACATTTATTAATTTACCCCTTATTAGACACTAAAGATTTAAAGTTAAAAGCCAAGGATGTTACACATCGCAGCGCATTGCACAAATTTGACAACATCTTTGCTGTCATAAGATAACCTAAAGGTAAACTTTCGATGTGCCTCATTTCTCTATCCGATGTCCAATTAAGGTTATCTAAGTGTTTATAAAAAGCTTTCTCCTAGATTTAGCTAATGACATTGATTTCATAACCAAATTATTTTTCAATCAAAAGTTTGATGCCCATTTCAAAACTTACTTCTTTATCATAACAATACATAACTAGGGAGTCCATTTCATAATATAGGTATCAAAAGCCCACACCAACCCTTGGACCACATTTAATAAGCTATCATAGACTCATGCAACACACCATAGGCATTCAATCACATGTAATTCACATTTTCAACACGCAATCCTTTAAATCACAAAAACATAAAACGGAGCCAAATTCTCATAAATCAACATATAAATTATCATATTCATTTGTTTACATAATTCCCTATATGTACTAGTATTTTAGCCCTATTTAAACTTTATAATCATATAACATATAGCCCATGGCATAAAATACACGATCAAATCAAATTTTACAAGTACAAGTAGTTAAAAATCATATGAAAATCCTAGTTGGAAAATTATCGATACAAATACACATAAATATAACTATGAGGCCTAGTAGGATTTTCTCTAAATTGTAAGCCTCTGGTCATTTTTCTCATTCCTGATCCGATGAGCTAGGCCCTAAAATATTGAAGAATGGGGGATAAGTACAACCATTTAGTAACCAAGATCAATCTAGGTTATACAATTGTATATTAATTAATTATAAATGTAAATGACAATGAAAATTCTTTTAAAAATTTTATTTTCTTTTCAAAGATTATCACGACCATAATACTAACAACCATATGACTAGACGTAAGCTTAAATCATCTCACACCATGCATGAACAATAAAACACATATGGAGTCATAATACTAGCAACCATATGCCCCTATCAAATCACATCAAACCATAATAATAATAACCATGTGGCCGATAAATATAAAATACACAATCAATCCCTCTTGATACTTCTGACATGAAATCTATGGCTATCTAAGGGCTACGTCTAAAAATTTGAACTAACCAAGCCTTTCGCTCGTGAGGAGCTACTTGGTCAAAGTTACCTTACTTGTGATATGCAATTTCCTCTAAAACTAACAATTATGGAGTGTCATACCCCTAATCTAGCTTCCTCATGAACCAGTGGAGGCTAATTATATTTAAGTCCCTCGAAGAATAAATAGGACAGTCCCTAGTAAACTAACGAACAATGACTACCTCTCAATTCTAACGATTGACAGTTTGGATAGCTTTCAATTCTAATGATTGATAGTTTGGATAGCTTTCAATTTTAACCGTAAGCCGCCCATTACCATGTGGATTTAACCCTACTCCTCTCCCTAGGTGAACTCTCACAAAAAATGATCATGCCATGCATATATTGACACATAGTATATAAAACTAATGACAACTATTACATCATATCATATTTTTCACAAATCATCTCTATCATAATCCACACATCTCGATCAATTTTCAAGTACACATACATGCTTCCTCAAGCCTCATCATACATGTTTAATATACATTTCATTTGTATGTTTCAAGCATTTCACCCATCATATAACATGCAAAATTTTCATCAATGAGTTTACAAACACCTAATAAATTTCAGACAATTCAGTTTAACAAATAATTAATTAACACACAAAAGCATAAACCAAACTTTCCTTCAATTATCTTAGACATTTAAAAGGTCAAAGGTTTACCCCTTAAAATACAAACTTTCAAAGCTTCAATTAGCTTGAATGGTGCTAAACTTAGTTAACCTACAATTTAACTACAAGGATAATCATTAATATCTTTATTTGGATAAATTTCAACACTTTATCTCATTGTTCTGCTCACCTAAAATCACAACCTCTCACTATCAAACATAACCATTGAGTCCATTAGGTTCCCTTAATTCACATTGTCATTAATGAGACATTAAACTGTCATTGGTTATCGTTAAACACCTCCAACAACCTTCATTATAATCAATTTTCAAACATTAATGGCCCTTACCAATCAAATAGTTGTAAAACCATTAATATTAGATTTAAATAGCCTAAACAACTCATATTAACTCTATTTAAATCAATAGATTCAGACCCATAGCCATTATAGATTAAAAATCACTATTTCAACTCAAACATTAACCCAACTCTTCAAGAAAATGAAGAAGAATGAAGGAAGAAAACATAGGAGACTTATTCTTAGTATTTGAAGGCTCCAAAACGTCCCCAAAGATCCTTAAACTTGAACCCTAGCAGATCTTAGTGAATGCTCTTTATTTTCTCCTTCATTTCCTTTTGATATTGCAAACTGATGCAAACTTATTTCTATAATTTTTGATCAGGCACCACAGAGATGCCTCTCCTTCGTTGAAGGTTACATGTACGCTATGGTAGATGTGCTGCATGCTGCAGCATAAAACCACTCCCTTCATATTTTCTCCCTTTTTAATGCTCGGGTGACCAGACTCATCTTCAAGCCCGAATTTAGGGCTAAAACCAAAACCAAACATACTCATTAGATCTCTCTAGCCATACACTACTCTAATTTACTTAATTACTCTCTTTTACTTAACTTAGTCTAATTCTTTAATTCTTGAGATGTTACATTGAGCGTTCAAACCCCTTGGTGTAATCTGGTCCTATAAAATTGTTTAAATACAACTATAATTATTTTTATTTTTTAATATAGCTGAATGTGAAGCTTGAGACCACATTGTTGAACATAGTTCATTACCTTATTTCCTACCTCTCTTCTCTTCATTCACTTTATATGTGTGTATATAATTTATTTTTTTACGGATATAATAAGTGATATTGATGTTAGAGAAGATGATTACATAAAAATTGATTGAAGTTTGTTATTGACTTATTGTTGTAATATAGTTTAGACATGTTAAAGTTTGTTGAATATTGTCATGGATTGTAATTAAATTATTTGGTGTTATTGTTAAATATTGTTGTGGATTTATTATTATTAACTTTTAATGTTGTGATGAATTTTATACAGTTATAAATATTTTTATTATCTTAATTGAGTTTATCAAGTTGAAATAAATTGTTATTTCTTATAAAGGCAAAAGGAAAAAGAGAGAGAGATAGGGAGGTGATGGACTACCATGATTAGTCTTCCGGTCTTGTAGACAAAGTTTGATTTTGTTCAACTTTGGACGAAACTTGGACAAGACTATATTACAAGTTATGTAAGCTAGTTCTTTCTATGAAAAAGATTAAATTTTGAATCAAATTAGAATAATTTCTTATTCATTCTTTATGTAGCCCTACTTCCTAGTTGTTATTAAAATGTTTCCCATAAATTAAAGCATCAAATCGTTGTGCAGGCATATATATATATATATAATCAATGATTAATCCAACCAAGGCTGCACAGGAACTATCACCTCCCATATTACAAAGTTTCTTTTGGGAGTAGGTAAATTTTGGTTGATAAAAAATGCTGAATCACATTTAGCCCCCTACTTTTAAATAAAATTCTAATTATGGCCCTAGTATGAGGATTTCTAGATTCGCACCTATAATTTTCTTGCATCACATATTTTAATGAAAGTTAAAATATTTTAAGAATTCCAGCCTCCCATTTATCTTCCAAATAGAGCCGGTAATTCGGGTGGGCCGGGCTTATTCAGATTGGGCTTAAAGCATCCTACCCCTTCTAAAAAGCTCATATAGTCAAGCCCGGCCCTAACACCTTCGGGCTTCGGGCTTATTCGGGCTGGCCCGAATACTCGAAACTTTTTAAAAATATTTTTTCTATATTTTTTGAACCAATTTTAATTTTTAAATAATTCTATTAATCGTAAAATATTATCTTAATTTTAAAAGAATAAAATAAAAAATAATTTATCAACTTTGTATTTAAGTAGCTCTGTTATTATTTCGTTGTATTATGTATAATTTATTCATGAATGTTTCCTTTACTTGTAAATTAATGTCTTAATTGTTTAAATATTGCTCTTATCATAGTCATATATAAATATTTTATATATTTTAATTAAATTATATTATTTTAATTATGATTAAGCTGATCCCAATTCAATCACAGTTAGACTACTAACTTAAAATTATTATTTCAATTAGTTTAAAGTTTTAAATAACTTTTAGGTAAATTATACTTTTCATTTTTATGAATATAAAAAAATCATATAAAAAATTGCCATCATTATATTATATAAAAAATAATTAATTATGAGTAAAATATTATTTTTTTGAAATCATTTTCTTTAACTTTTTATATTGTTTAACTCTTATATAAAAGGGATTCTTACTCTAGTTTACTCTTAATTTTAACCAAATCTAGCATGGACAATAACCAAGTAATTATTCAAGAATATTATTCTATTTATTATGTTATCTAGTAGTAGAGTCAGAAATTCGTACATGCCTAAATTTTATTTTAAAATTATTTTCAATTTTATTTTTACTTAAAATTAATTCTCTTAATTTATAAAAAATATAAAATTATTTTTTTACATGCAAATGATTTATAGGACTCAAAATTTTTTTTAACAAAAACTGGGTCTTAAAATATTAAAATCAATATTAAAATATATTTTAAATATTATTTTGAGATATTTTATTGATTAAAAATAATAAAAATATGAAATATAACTATTTTAATTTAAAAAAAAATAACTACATTAAAACATATTATATATATAGTATTTGGTATAAAATGATATAAAATTTAAAAAATTAATTAATATTTATCATATTTATATATTTTTTTAAAAAATTATTTTTTTATTCGGGTATTCGGGCCAAGCCTGAACCCGATCGGGCTTGGCCCGAAATTTTTCGGGTGGGTTCGGGCTGGCCCGTCAGGCTCGACCCAAATTACCGGCTCTACTTCCAAATATCTAATGTTTGCTTTTGCATGTCAACAAATGTTACTACTTCATTTTATTTATAAAAAAAACTATCACTTATTACTTGTTTTTTATATAAGTAAAATCATATATTTTAATAAATATTTATTACATATTTTTTAAATTATTTTTTATAATTTATATTAACAAGAAATAATTAATGCACGTTTATATTGATTAATATAAAATATTTTAATTTAATTTTTTTATTTTTAAATATAATTATTATGATTAATTAATTTTTTTAAATCGTATGATATAATTTTTTTTTGGAAATAGAGGAATTATATCTCAAGATGAATAGAATTAGAAGATTCACATCTTATCTCAAATAAAAACATCGTACAACGTCGCCGTGATTACTGATTACAATGAAGAATGAACATCGAATCAACACAGTTGCTGCCCAAGCTCTAAAAACGGAAAAACCAAGAAGAGATTGCGATTCTTTCTTGTTAATGATTTGTCTCAAAATTAAAATTTGCTGAAAATTTCAAGAGTGGCATATTCCTTGTCTCAAAGAGAATATAATCAGTAACAAAACTTTTTTTTTTGATACATCAGTAATAAAACTTGATCTAATTAATAAATATTTAGATCATAATTCATAAAGTTATGAGATTAAAATCTATTATTGATCCAAAAATTTATAAATGAATAATTTATAAATATTTTTGTAAGTATTTTTTTAAACATAATTTTAGTAAACTTTAAACTCAATTTAGCTAAACTTTAATTAAAAAAAAAAAAAGAAAGGAAGGAAGAAGAATATAGTAATCTACAGAGGACACCAATTATGATGAATCAGCATGCCTAGCTATCTCTGGAGGCTAGGTTTCATAGACAATGATGTAGAAGGCGATAAGCTAGTGCCAAAATCTTATGCATTGTTGCAGGTAGATTCATGTGCTCTATGATTTTATTTTGAAATTGATTGAAAGTTTAACCTCTATAGTCTATTCACATTTCTATTATCTGAATTAGTCCCGTGTGATCTTTCTTATCCACCATGGGGCTTTTTCTTAAAAGTTGTAGCTTTTGTTTTTAAAGTTTGCACCAATAAATATATCGAAATTAGGATAGTTTAATTATTGTTTGTGATATTTTTATATCAGTAAGAACTTCTTGAATTAAATATATTTTTGGTCTAGGAGTATTTTCAAAGAAGCTGATTACTTTAAAAAATTATAGATTAATATAGCTCTTAATCTTTCAAAACAAGTGCAATGGTGTCCTAATTTAATAGTCAAAGTTAGGTAATTAAAAAAAAATTCTTGACCTAATAATAAATAATCGATTTAACACTTACTATTAAAAAGAGGTAACACTGCACCACTTTTAAAAATATTGCTGGGTAGCATTTTACCATGAATTTTGTTAGGAGACTCAACTGCTCCAAAAATACTTGAGCCAAAGTGCACCTTGACCTTTTTGATATTTT
>NW_026557347.1:0-24271 GCF_029017545.1 Prosopis cineraria | reverse complement strand
AAATATTAAGGTTGCAATTCAATCAATTAAGACAGTGGTTTAAAAAAATCGTGATTGAATGAGGTCAATCTGATTATAATTAAACTAAATAATTTAAAGTGTAAATCTTACAAACTATTCTCTCCATCTTTATATATAAAATATTTTTAATCGAACCATGTAAACTAATAAAAATTAGTTATCTAATTAAAATACAATAACATGCCAATTTTACTCTTAATTATTGCAAATAAAAAATAGTTTTTTTTCAAAAAAACTTAATGAGAGTATTTATATTTTTCTCTTTCCAATTTAATAAGGGTATATAATAATTCATTCATTAAAAAATATACTAATAACCTCTTGTTTTAGGAACAAAAAAATTCTAAAAATTTCTTATATATAGGGATGGAGGGAGTATTTCTCTGAACCTATTTATAAATAACTTTAGCATGTTTTATCATAATTAAAAAAAACTTTAAATGTCATAACTTTATTTTAAAATTTAACAATTTTTTAACTTTACCCTAATAAATATTCTTATATCTTAGTATTAATATTGTTATGTAAAGCATTTAATAAGCGCAAAAATATAAAGGAAAGTGTTGGAAATTGTGTCCTATAAATGGGATCAATTTTTTTTCTCTATCTGCCCTATAATTAGAATTAGAGGAGTATTATTTATCTTATTTTTTAACTCAAAAGTCAAAATAATATCCCTTTAGGCTAGCAATTTTTGAAAAAAATATATAAAATTAATCCAATCAACTTATCCAAACTTCTTTGATCAGACCATTAATAGATTACTTAGTTAATAGGTCAACTTGGGTGGGTTTTATTAATAACATCAACTTACATGAGCGCTAGAGGGAGTAATATGTAATGGTACCTTATTACAGGACCCGATCCATCGGCCTAAACTACTTACCAATCGGATTTTATGGTGGCTTCCACGTAGAATTATTCCCGCCTTTTTTTTTTTTAATACGCGCGTTAGTCTTCTGGAATCTCGACCTCTCATCGCCGCCGTTGCACCGCCATCGTTGGGGTCGTTGTTGCTCACCTTTTGTCTCCGTCTGCTTACTCTCACCTTGTCGCACTTCACATTTTTATTTCAGGTCAAAAAGAAAAAAGAAAAAAAACTAAATGGTAAGCGGGTTCTACTCGCCGGCTTTGGGCGTTTAAAATCTATAGGGATTTGGACTGACTTTTCGCACCTTGCTTTCTTCTTGACCTCTCGTGAATATTTACTCAAAATTCATTCCAGTTTCTGTATTTTATTTTCCCCAATCGATATTGGAGTTGGGACTTCTGTGTTTTAGCCATATGAACACAAGATGTTTGTTAAATTACCTCAATGGGCTTAATGTGCTTCTTATCGAGTTACTTCTTGTGTTCCTGTCATATTATATTGAAGGTTCATGATTTTATTCTGCAGTCTGAGAACTTGTCTTGAAGCGGAAAGGAATGTCTTGTACCACCAACTCTGGGGCTTCTTTGAATCTTCACAGTGGAATTTCCAGGCCGTTTATGTTCAGACAAGCCTGTATTTTCCAAAAGTCTTCTGCTTTCTTTTTTGAGCCCTTCAAGTTGAGCTCCACCACTCATAGTATTTTCCCAGCTACACGTCATTTTAGTGGCTCACAGACATTTCGTCGCGTTTTCAAATGTGCTGTTGTGGATTCGGAGGCATCAGCTTCTGTTGGTGCTGGCACAAGCGATTCTCGTAAGCATTGCAGTGTATACTTTATTAACTTCATCTTTTCCTTTGTTATGATTTATGAGTCTAAGATTGACATAGTACATTTGTGTTGTATATACTTGTAAACTTCATTTCATTTCATTTTTTGTTTTTTTATTACTTTCGTCCATGCCATAGAAGAAAGGCTGGTTGTTCTTGTCATTGGTGGAGGGGGACGTGAACATGCTCTTGCTATGCCTTGCAACGATCACCATCTGTTGATGCTGTACTTTGCGCTCCAGGCAATGCAGGAATTTCTAAGTCAGGAAACGCCACTTGCATTTCCGACCTTGACGTCTATGATGGAGCTGCAGTAATCTCATTTTGCCGTAAGCAGGGTGTGGATCTAGTTGTAGGGGACCTGAAGCTCCACTAGTTTCGGGTATTGCAAATGATTTAGTCAAGGCTGGAATCCCAACTTTTGGCCCATCTGCAGAAGCTGCTGCTTTGGAAGGTTCAAAGAATTTCATGAAGCATTTGTGTGACAAATATAGAATTCCAACTGCCAAGGTTCGTCTGCTCAATTCTAATTCTGAATCTCAGTAAGTACATCAATGATCAGTTCTTGTTCTATTGGACGAGACTGCTTGTCTGTGTATACATTCCAGGTAGTACATATGTTTCCCCTAGGAAATTCATAATGTACGACTTAGCAAGAGAATTGTTTAACCGTAGTGGGTGTTTGTTTTCCTGACATAAATATTCTATACAATTGTTTAACCATGTTTTTTCAGAATGTTATTATTTAAAAATAGGATAATAATTTGACGATTTTGTGTATGGTGACCAGTGAAGCCCTCATCTTTTACCATTGTTTTTTTTTTTTTTAAACTCAATTCCATGGTATGATGCTCCGTTCTAACTCAATGCCTCTTTTTGCTTTCTTTTTTTTTTGTTTCAAATGTCATCTTGCAGCCCTTACTTTGCTTATTCTAACTAACCATGAGCCTGTTAGTGCAGTACAAAACATTTACAGACCACATGCTGCCAAGCTATATATTAAAGAACAAGGAGCACCGATTGTAATCAAAGCAGATGGATTGGCTGCAGGAAAAGGAGTTATTGTTGCCATGACGCTGGAACAGGCCTATGAAGCTGTTGATTCAATGTTGGTGAAGGGTGAGTTTGGTTCTGCTGGTTGTCGTATCATTGTGGAGGAATTTCTAGAAGGAGAGGAGGTATCTTTCTTTGCATTGGTTGATGGAGAAAACGCAATTTCACTAGAATCTGCCCAAGACCATAAGCGGGTTGGTGATGGCGATACAGGGCCAAACACTGGTGGCATGGGGCGCATACTCTCCAGCCCCTATTCTAACCAAGGAACTTCAGACTATAGTAATGGATTCTATTATCATCCCTACAGTAAAAGGAATGTCAGCTGAAGGCTGCAAGTTTGTTGGGGTTCTGTATGCTGGGCTTATGATTGAAAAGAAGTCTGGCTTGCCTAAACTAATTGAGTACAATGTGCGTTTCGGAGACCCAGAATGCCAGGTCAGTTATGTTAAGATGCTTGACTGTGGTAAGTGTGTTTCTAGTTATAAGTTCTCTACCCCTTCAAGTGACCAACAGCATGCCTTAAGACATACTATATTAGTAATAAACAGGGCACTCGATATCCCATTTTTTTCCTAACCCCCAACTGATGGATTTAGAAGGATCTGTTGATCTTTCCATTTTTTAATTCAAAGGGTTCTTTTTTTTTTTTCTTTTTAAATACATAAGGCTCCAAGCTTTGGCCTTTGAGTCATGATTCTGTTGACACCTTGCTAATAGATTGATTGTTATCCTCCTTGGATTGGCCAACTTTCAAATGGAGATCATACTCTTTCAAAGCCTATATCTTTTACATTATGTTTAAAAAGGGGATATTGGAGGGGATGGAAAAGGATGAGAAGTTTTCTGTGAAACTATTTTCTTGTTTAGAAATTTTTGGCAAGGAGGGAAAATAAATAAAGATTTTGAAGTAACCTACAAAATTCAAAGCACACACTCCTTTGTATTTTTTAATTTCATCTAATTTGAAGAATTTTTTATGGGAAAGTTTCCACACAGTTTGCCTTTCCTTTTCTTTGGGATTATTCCTTTCTCCCCTTTTCCCAACTCCTAAATACACCCATACTCATATTCACTAATATCCTGTTTTCCCGGTCACGAGTTCGCTGATATTTACTGGGATCTAAGACTGGCTGATAACTCAGACAGAGGCACAACTGCAAAACTATTACATCTTTGTTCATTCAGTTGATTGTTTTGAAAGATTGATTAGAACAAGTCAATATTAACTAATTTGTTTTCCTTAACCCTCTTTTGCAACTTCAATAGGTGTTAATGGTCCGTTTGGAGTCTGATCTGGCACAAGTTCTACTTGCAGCCTGCAGAGGAGAGTTAAATGGAGTGTCATTGAACTGGTCTCCAGGATCTGCCATGGTTGTGGTAATGGCAAGTAAGGGATATCCTGGATCCTATGAGAAGGGAACATTAATTCAAAACCTTGAAGAAGCTGAGAATGCTGCTTCCAGCATCAAGATTTTCCATGCTGGAACTGCTTTTGATTCTGAAGGCAGATTTATCGCCACCGGAGGGCGTGTTCTTGGGGTCACTGCTAAGGGAAACAATCTTGAAGAGGCGCGAGACCGGGCTTATCGAGCCGTCGAGGAGATTTACTGGCCGGAGGGTTTCTACCGGCGAGATATAGGGTGGAGAGCCCTTCCAAAGAAATCATATGCTACCAAGGATAAGCAGCTTTGAAGAATCAGGCTCCTTTAGATGATCAGTTTTGTAATTTTCTTTTTGCAGCAAAACTTGGCCTAAAAGTTCTTATAGGTATTTGCTGCTTCTCCAATAATATGATTATAATATGTGAAGTCCCATCGTGTGATATTGGATTATAAAAATGCAACATTAACATGTGTTGTATATTTATTGGAGAACTTGATGACAATTACTTTTTTTTTCCCCTTGAAAGAGGTAGCAAATACTCCATTCTTTTTAAATTATAAAATATTTTTAAATAAAATTTGATATATCAACAAATTTTATTAAATATATTTAATAATTTTATTTTTTTAAATATAATATAAATTTTAAAAATATCTATCATTAAATATATTGTAAAGGGTAAGGAGAAAAAATTAATTATAAAGGAAAAAAGGGTAATATTATAATTTATATTTAATAAAATATTAATCTATCCAAAGTTTTTTATATTTTAAATAGAGGAATTCTTCAAAAATATTCTATAATTTAGGACAGAAAAAGTATCTAATAACTATGGTTTTGTCTTTTATTTATTTATTTGTTGTGATAAAATTATTTTTTTTACCAACGATAAAATTAGTTATTTAGGTGAGAGTTGCATGAGAACAATTCACATTTTGGGCATCAAATGCTTGGTACACACAGTTTTGGTGTATCGTTTTACCAGAGAGAGCAACCTAAAAGTTAGTGTCACTTAAAAAAATAATCCACATAATTATATGGTATTAGGCTAAATTATGAGAGTTAAAAACGTTTAAAATATTATATCGTTTTACATATAACTGAAGGCTAAATTTCATTAAATTGAATTTTAGATCTATACATACAACTCTTGACCTTTAAACTCCTCATTTTTTTTTTTTGGGGTCTCCTATTGATCTCCAGAACTTAACGACATTTCTTTCCTAAATTTTAAAATTAATTTAGATGATTTTATGTTGCCGGATAATTTATTATTTCATTAATTGGATAATTGAATGTGATACATTCTTCATCAATGATAATAAATCTCTTCAAAGCTTGGATTACATAAGTGCAAATAGCCTGATAGTGATAACATCAAATTCTGACGATCAAACAACAAACTAACTAATATTAATTAATTTCTGGCAAAAAAAAATATTAATTAATGAGAAGATATTTATATGGACCAATTTAGAAATTTTGACACTACTGTCAAATTTTTAAAATTAAGAAAATGCATGTATGAATTGAATATGACCTAAGTGGATCTGTTTTCATTCATGAACAGTGTATCTTACTTGAATTTTCATATTTTATTACATATAAATTTAACATCTACAATTTGTACCATGAAAAGAAAATAACTTTACAAAACCTCATGTATGTAAGTAGAGAACTTCAGATTCGTCATCGTGTGAATCTGCTAGTCCCTCAGAATGTTCTAGATATTGAGAATGAACCTCTTAGAAGAAACTAGACTAAGAGCCCTCAAGAGGACAAAATTGATTGGAAATCCTGGCGGCCTGATAATGAAATGACTCCAAACTTTTCCTTTTTGTTTTTCTTTTTTTAAAATTCGAAAAACATGAGTTTGATAATGTTTTGACTTGATAAGTTCTTCTTCGTTTTTTTCTCTCTCAAAATGAATATGTCGCCCGTTTCATTTGTTTTGAAGTATTAGTAGACATAATTTGAATTAAAAATAACGAGAGTAAAATGAAGTGATTTTAATGATATCATAGTGCTTAACTACTTGAATCAATAGTCATTACAACTTTTTTTATTACATGTCTTTTATAATTAAAAGTAATTTTATTCGAAATATAATCAAGTACTAAATACAAATATAATGTAATAAATTAATGTTTAAATTTTTATTATGAGAGAAGTACTTATATCTAGTAATCAACTGCCTCTCTAATATGATTGCTTCTAACAAGATAATTTAAAGTAAATTTAATGTTTCAAAATATAAAATATTTTAATAAAAATAAAATTTTATTAATAATAGTTTTTAAATATTATTCTTTATATATATTCTCTCACTTGATATTCTTTCTTAAATTGAGTATTAAATAAAGAACATTTTAAAACTTTCATATTTTTATTTCAAAAAAGTAAAGTTGTAAAGTATATTTGATAAATTTTATTGATATGTATAATTTTATTTAAAATATCTTATAAATTAGGATGAAAGAAATATTTAATAAATATTAATATAAGACAAAGTTAGAGTAATTGATATTTTTTTCAATTTTACCTCTTATCTACTTATTTATTTATTTTTAAATTTTTAAATAATAATTTATTATGATTATTAATTATAGAAAAGGGTAGATTCAGAAAGTTACATTTTTTTTGACAACTTATACATACAAAGTATTTAAATTTATCTTGTATTAAATAATAAAATGAGTATAAGAAATTAAAAAAAAACCTCCATTTGGATCAAAAAAAAAAAACCTGAACCTAACTTGATATTACTATATAAACCAATATTATCAATATCAAACTCAAAATTCAATTCAAATAAATTTTCAACAATAAAAAATCAAATACTTAATAATTATTTAAAAAGAAATTAAAAAGAATTGAGAGAAAAAATAGGAAAAATGATAAAAAATTCCATTTAAATTAAGTAAATGACAGATTGATTTTATGAAATGGTATAATTCTCTTGAAGTGCCCTGAGATCTTCTTGTCAATAGAGAATCAAATAAAATGATCAAATTTTCCTTAAAGTTAACAAAAATCCCAACCCTCACTGAAGAAACTTGCAAATTTTTCTAGTTCATCTTGGGTTCTCAGGTTCTTCATTCACACCTTAATTCATGGTATTCTTTTGGTCCATCTCCCTCTCCTTCTTGTGTTCTTTTTTTTTTTTTTTACTTCTATACATGGATTATTTGTTTTGTTTGGCTGCTATGTGTGGGTATATATAAGCAAACATTTCTCCTTTGTTGTATTTGCTGTACATGGGTAAATTTTCTCTCCTCCTATATGTGATAGTTGAAATTGATATGGGTTATTGATGTAAATAATTGAGATCTTTATTTTTTCTCCATACTTGAAGTTAAAAAATGTGGGTCCTTATGTTTATTTAAAGGGTACTAATAAATTATAATTTCTTGTTGCATAGTTGTGAATTTAGGAACAAAATTTATTAATATTGGAATCAAAGTTGTGAATGAAGACTTGCAAATTTTTAACTCTGATGCATGTTTAGACTTGTACACCAGGATTTGTGAATGGCTAATAAATTATTGTGAATTTAAAGACAAAAATTGTTAACCTAGGAACAAAAGTTGTGAATGGAGACTTGTGAATTTTCAAGTTTGATGCTTGTTTAAATTTGTACATTAAGATTTGTAAATGACTAATAAATTGTTGCGAATTTAGGAGACAAAAGTTATTAGCTTGAGAATTAACGTTGTGAATGAAGACTTGTGAATTTTCAACTATGATACTTGTCTGGACTTACACATTAGGATTTATAAATGGTTAATAAATTATTGTGAATTTAAGAACAAAACTTATTAATATTGAAACTAAAGTTGTGAATGGAGATTTTTGAATTTTTAACTTTAATGTATGTTTGGGCAAAAGTATCTTTTTTTTTAATTTTTTAATGATAAAAAAATTTTAAGAGACTCTCAAAAAATTATATCATTTTGTGAAATTAATATATTATTTACTTAATTTAAATAAATTTTTCTGCCATTTTTTAAAAGAAATATGTGGAAAATAAAAAATAAACACGATCATAGAGCGAACTGGAAAAAATAAAAAATGAGGACAATAATATGATCTGCCAACATGAACGGAAATCCAAGGTGCAGGAACGAAGAGAAAATTCTGCCCACAAAATCCAACGGGTAAGCGAGAGATGATTCTGGACTCCGTCCCCACTCGGTCTTCCTACATAACCCTCATCCTCTCTTCCAAAACCCTGTCCAATTTTCTTCAACATTCGGTCTCTGCAACTTCATTCCTCAACCTCAATTGATCCTCTTAGCTTCATTCTTTCACCTGTCTCTATCTGAATTCTCTCCAATCCAAATATGGCCTCATCAAGTGCTCAAATTCACGGTTTTGGAACCTCCCCGTCATTTGCTTCTTCATTGAAGAAGCCTACTTGCTCTCATTCCAGAACTCTCTTTCTGGGTCCGAAGCTCAGCGATTCATCTTCTCTTCTTGGGTTCCCTCGCTCGGCATTTCTCAAGCTAAAGAGCAATACCATCACCAGGAGGAGGTATAGTGTGGGACCGGTGAGGGTTGTCAATGAGAAAGTCGTGGGTATTGACTTGGGGACCACGAATTCCGCCGTCGCCGCCATGGAAGGCGGGAAGCCCACCATCATAACCAACGCCGAGGGTCAGAGGACGACGCCCTCCGTCGTGGCTTATACAAAGACCGGTGATAGGCTTGTTGGGCAGATTGTGAAGCGTCAGGCCGTCGTGAACCCAGAGAATACCTTCTTTTCGGTGAAGAGATTCATTGGCAGAAAGATGTCTGAGGTGGACGAAGAATCGAAGCAGGTTTCGTACAGAGTGGTGAGGGATGAAAATGGGAATGTGAAACTTGAGTGCCCTGCCATAGGAAAGCAGTTCGCAGCTGAAGAAATTTCAGCTCAGGTGCTTTAAATGATTGATTTCGCTGTTCCAAATGCATTTTAGTAGCTTTGGAGAATTTATAGACTCGATTTAATGAGTTAGGCTAATAATAGTTCAATAATTGGGTTGATTTATGCTAATCTCTTATAAATCTCTATTCAGGTGTTGAGGAAGCTTGTGGATGATGCTTCAAAGTTTTTGAATGATAAAGTGACAAAGGCTGTAGTTACAGTTCCCGCATACTTCAATGATTCTCAAAGGACTGCCACGAAGGATGCTGGTCGAATTGCTGGTTTAGAAGTTCTTCGTATTATTAATGAACCAACTGCTGCTTCGTTGGCATATGGCTTTGAGAAGAAGAACAATGAAACTATTTTGGTATTTGACCTTGGAGGTGGTACTTTTGATGTATCAGGTATTAAAAGCTTTTCCACTTAATCCTTAACTCAAAGTTGTACTGGCTAGGTATATTATTGTGCATTGTCTATATCAGCATTTATAGCTTTATCAATACTTTGAGGCATGTGGGCGGATTGATTGATTTGTATTTACCGTCATATCAGTACTTGAGGTCGGCGATGGAGTGTTTGAAGTGCTTTCAACCTCTGGGGATACACATTTGGGTGGTGATGACTTTGACAAGGTTGCAGCTCTTTCTAACTTCTCAATGTTATAATGTGGGTAATGCTTTAGTTAAGATCTCTTAGCTAAACTATCTCATATCATCTTCTCTTGTTGTAGAGAGTTGTTGATTGGTTGGCTACCAATTTCAAGAGAGATGAAGGTATAGACCTTTTGAAAGACAAACAAGCTCTTCAACGACTCACTGAGACAGCTGAGAAAGCAAAAATGGAACTGTCATCCTTGACTCAAACCAACATCAGGTGAATATGACTTTATAAACATGCATCGAAGGTTTTCTAAACTTTATTAATACACTAGCTGTTTGTATTGGTGCCTTGGACACCCAATTGGAATTGTCTGTGCAGAGTTCTATGCGAACCACTCAACTTTAGTGCATGTATTTTATAACTTTCTCTGGTCTCGTTACTTTGAACCTGGGAAGCTAATTGATATGAATGAAGTGTATATCCATACATTTGTGCTTCATTTTTTTAGCATTTTACGCCCTAGTCAAATTTGAGTTTTATGTAAACCACTGAACTTTAAATGTGTATATTTTCAGTTTGCCATTTATAACTGCTACACAGGATGGCCCCAAGCATATTGAAACAACCCTTACAAGGGTTAAGTTTGAGGAACTGTGTTCAGACCTTCTTGACAGGTAATACCTGAATCTATTGTTCTCTATCAATATTCATTTTATTTGTTATAAAGAAGCCACACTATTTTTAACGTGTAGGGCCTACATCTAGTCTAGTTATTATAAAATTACATGCTGATGTTATTTGCTGTCTCCTTTTTGGCTCTTTAGAAAGCTATTGGAACCATTCGTGTGTAATAACTTTTTGAATTGTGTTTCAGGCTCAAGACACCAGTTGAAAATGCATTGAGGGATGCAAAACTCTCCTTTAACGATATTGATGAGGTGATTCTTGTTGGTGGGTCAACACGAATTCCGGCTGTCCAGGAACTTGTAAAGAAGTTGACCGGAAAGGACCCAAATGTCACTGTCAATCCAGATGAAGTAGTTGCTCTTGGAGCTGCAGTGCAGGTGGGCATTTAAGTAGCTTTCCTTCAAAAATAGTTCCCCAGCAGATTTGGTTCATCCTTAACTAGATAACAAAATTGTGTTTTTTAGATAGTTTGTCATGTTATTGATCCATAGTAATATTAAATCTTGGTTGATTATAGGCTGGAGTTTTGGCTGGAGATGTTAGTGATATCGTGTTGTTGGATGTAACTCCATTGTCTCTGGGCCTGGAAACTCTTGGCGGTGTGATGACAAAAATCATTCCCCGAAACACAACACTACCAACCTCGAAGTCAGAAGTCTTCTCAACAGCTGCTGATGGACAAACTAGTGTAGAGATCAATGTCCTTCAGGGTGAGAGAGAATTTGTTAGGGACAATAAATCCCTTGGTAGCTTCCGGTTGGATGGAATCCCTCCTGCACCTCGTGGGGTTCCTCAAATTGAGGTGAAATTCGACATCGATGCCAACGGTATTCTCTCAGTCACTGCTGTAGACAAGGGCACAGGGAAGAAGCAAGATATTACTATTACTGGTGCTAGCACTTTGCCCAATGATGAGGTACATGCTACTTCTATCCTATATTCATTATGTGTCTATTTTGATTGGAAGTTGCATTTTAATGGTGTTCTGATCAAGCAACTTCTGATCAATCGGTCTTCAAGTACTGAACTTGATTAATACGGTTACTGAAATGCAGGTGGATAGGATGGTGAAGGAGGCAGAGAGGTTCGCGAAGGAGGACAAAGAGAAGAGAGATGCCATCGACACGAAGAACCAGGCAGATTCTGTGGTATACCAGACAGAGAAGCAGTTGAAAGAACTGGGAGACAAGGTTCCTGGCCCTGTGAAAGAGAAGGTTGAAGTTAAACTAGGAGAGCTTAAAGGTGCAATTTCTGGTGGTTCTACACAAGCCATCAAGGATGCCATGGCTGCCCTCAATCAGGAGGTCATGCAACTTGGTCAGTCCCTATACAGCCAGCCTGGATCCGCGGGGGCTGGTCCAGGTCCGACACCACCTGGTGGTGAGTCTGGCCCTTCTGAATCCTCCGGCAAGGGACCTGATGGTGATGTGATCGATGCCGATTTTACTGACTCAAAATGAGTAAGCATAGGCTAACTGAGTTTTTTCCCTCAGTTTTGGGGGGGAGCCAGTAGTTAAGTTTTGCCAATGGAGTGAAAGAATGTTCTCATAACTCTCAATGAGATTAGAAGGACTTCATAGATGCTCAAGATGAAGGTATGATATGTAGGCTGAAAATGTAGTTAACTAGTTATAGATTTCTTGGTTTTTTTTTTTTTTTTTACTAGTATATATTATTATCACAATAATACCAAACGATTATTGAGTGGTGATTCTAGAATATTCCAGCTATAACTCATCCTCAATTTTTTTTCCAGTAGCAATAATCAAGTGCTCTTCGTTAGGAAAACATATTAGTATATTTTTAGTTGTTTGAAGACTCTTCATAATTATCAAGTGATTTACTGTTCATTATTCGGAATAAGAATAATTATATTCACGTGCTTGAAGATTGAATTTTTACCATGGCCTCGAATGCTGATATGTAACTATTATATCCATTTTGGAAATTATACATTTATACCCAACATTGACTTCTGCTAGGTTCCAGCTTTCCTGATTTTTTTTTTCTTGGGGAAATATATTTTTGTTCCTTTAGTTTTGACTTGAATGGAATTCATTGTCCAAACTTTGACTCATTGCAATTTAAATTTATAGTTTCTAAACAAAGAGTCAAATTATTAATTTTTCTCGTTATTCTTCTGATGTAATTTCACGACTCAGCTTGCGGTTACCGAATTTCACACAACAATCCATTCTTTTTTGTTTTATTGTTCTTAGTTCTAGCCTCTGCGTATTGATATTTTCCTGCTTCTATGTGATATATAAAATTACAAATATTAAAAAACTTCCGTGTTCTAATTTTAATGAAATTCAATAAAATATTCCCATCACTTTTGGCATAGGACGCAGGAACATTCGGACGTTACATTGTTAGTGAAGTGTTTACTAAACTTGGTTAAATATTTAAATATCAAGTCAAAGTATTGTAATCTTAATATGGCCGAAAACGAAAATATAATCTTAATTTCATATACAATCTACAAAAACAGCCAAATTAGGAGCATATTGATACGATTACAAATGTACATCAAATAATATGAACGTATATACAAATAAAATGGCTGTCTCCGCATATATCCACATGGCAGAGAAATTCCATCTATCATTGGTATAAAATTTCATCCCTTGCCACTTGGATCCGTTATTTTTCAACAAAAATGTGTACGAACTTTAATGTCAAACTTACAATCAAGTATATAGCATTGCAGGATGGATTGAGAGGGCAGAGGCTCAACATGTTGCCCCTTCCTAATAGAAACGTGCATTTATGATTATCTATGACTTATAGGAAGACTATTAGCTCTTTCAAGAGCACAATGATTATGGCATCCAACTCTAGAGCAGCCCTTATTCCTTCTATTGTGATTGCTTGTAGTGTGGTGAGGACTGCCATCATTCCATTGAATGAGGTGAGAACAGCTTTCCCAACCCAAAACCAGCTTCTGGAACTTAAGGATGGTCTAATTCACGTATAGTTGCTGTGTGGATGATGGTGCTGGTGAGGGTTATGGCTGTAATGTTGATGAGCATAACCACGCAGTTGAAAACAAGAACCACCATTGCCACTACTTTTACCATATGGTTGGGTTGTGATTGGTGGGTTTGCCTATCTCTCTAGGCATCATGACTATCAAATTACTGCAAGAATCACAAAAGGAATTTGATTCGTGATCCATGGTTTCAATGATATGACCTTCTAGGAAGTAGGATTTTGGGTATGAGCAAGCATAAGGAGAGATAAATTACTTGAGAGGATTGAGCCTCGTCATTGAGCTTGTTTGAATGATGCCGTGTGATCTCCGTTTGGTTCTTTAATAAGGGTGATTGAGAAGGAAACAGGAAAGCTCGAAGCAACAAAGCTCCTCCAATTTTATAATAGTCATGCTCATTGAACATGTACTTAAGATCTTCATTTGATCTAACTGAGAAAGGATTTATAGAATAGATGAATATTATATGTGGTGTAACCCGCCAAGAATATTACAACAATATACATAGGGCAACACGTAACCTAGAATATAGAAAGAGAGCCACGTATGTACATGAAAGAATAATAAAATACAATAAGACAAAAAGAAGCTTGACTTGGACAGATAAAGCATTATAAAGTTGTTTGGGCCCTTTTACTGCTATTGGACTTATATTTAGTGGGCTTAATCTTCTTTTCGACTTTAGTCTTAACATTCTTGCCCAAACTTGAGTGTGGTGACTTCACGAGACCAAGTTTGGTTCTGAAAGTCCAAAACTTTGAATGAGTCAAAGCTTTAGTAAAAAGGTCTACTATTTGATTAGATGATGGGACATAGCAGACTGACAACTGTTTCTCAAGTACTTGGTCACAGATGTGATGCACGTCCAATTCAATATGTTTTAAATGAGCGTGGAAGATTCAATTTGAGGCTAAAGCTGATGCTCTTAGATTATCACACAAGGCAATAGATGGTTGCTTTAGACGAAGACCAATCTCACCGGCAAACGAATGAACCCATGCAAGCTCAAATGCAAGATCAAAAAGTGCTCTATATTCTGACTTAGCGCTGGATCTTGCAACAACCTTCTGTTTCTTCACTGACCAAGAGACCAGTGAGTCATTGAGAAACACACAATAGCCACCAAAAGAATGTCGATCATCTAAACATACAGCCTAATCAATATCGGAAAAACTTTATAAGGTAAGATGATTACTAGGTTTAATATGTAATGATAGATCTAATGTTCCCCTGAGATATCGAAATACCCTCTTTAAGGCTTGCCAATGAACATCTGTAGGAGCACTAAGGAACTGACTTAATTTGTTGATAGTAACAACAATATCAAGTCTTGTTGTCACAAGATACTAAAGCGACCCAATTGCTTGCCTATATACTTTAGAATTTTTTAGAAAATTACCATCATCCTTAGATAAATATCTATTCACAACCATGGGAGTTAAGACATCAGTATAGTGAGTTATACTAAATTGACTAAGTAAGGTTTCAATATATCTCGCTTGCTTGAGATATAATCCAGTATTATCCCTGTAGGCCTCAATTCCTAAAAAATAATTAAGTTGCCTAAGATCCTTTAGAGCAAATAAGGAATTCAATTTTTCAACAAAGAGCTTAAGAAGAGTAGATGAATTGCTAGTAACAATGATATCATCAACATATATAAGAACAAACATCACCTTAGAATTTTCTTTCTAGAAAAACAGAGAGGAATCATATCGTGAGTGTATGAACTTTCAATCCAAGAGAGTTAACCTCAATCTATTAAACCAAGCTCTAGGAGCTTGTTTGAGACCATAAATAGCCTTTTGTAGAGAACAAACATGGTTAGGATATCTAGGATTTATGAATCCTTCAGGTTGCTTCATTAACACTTCTTCTTTTAGAATTCCATTTAGGAATGCATTATTAATATCCATCTGTCTAATTGGCCAGTCAAATGTAATAGCAACAATAAGAACAAACTTTAGAGTGGTAGTCTTAAGAACAGGGTTGAATGTCTCATCAAAATCAATTCCTGGAAGTTGTTGGAATCCTTTAGCAACAAGTCTTGCTTTATGCTTTGAGGTTGAGCCATCAGGATTCAATTTGTGTTTAAACACCCATCTACAATCAACAACAATTTTATTCTTAAATTAAGGGACCAATTTCCAAATTTGGTTTTTCATAAGAGCATTAAACTCTTCTTCCATAGCCTTTTTCCAAACATTAGACTTTAAAGCTTTGTTGATACTAGAAGATTCTAATGTTGGATTATTTTTTGTGATTACCATACCAACATAGGGTAGGTTTGGCTTATAGATTCCAGCTTTACTCCTTGTCACCATTTGATGTTGATTGTCATGTCCAGTAACCTATTCAGGTTCAGTAGATTTAGGTTCTTGCATCTAAATAGTGTTAGATGAATTTAAAATTTTTGCAATTGTTGGTTCCTCTATATGTTCAAGATTGTGGTGCTCATCATGTTGTACCATTACATTTGCAGGAATATCAGACTGGGGTGTAACAGGAACAAACGAAATTGGCTGAGATTGTGACTGAGATGCACTAGAGATAGGGACATCAAATTCTTCAGCTGGACAAGTGTTGGAAGCAAAAATATTGAGGGATTTAAAAAAACTCTCAAAGATGTACTTCTTCAATAAGTGAGTTCTTCTTATTGATAAATCCAGTCTCAAAAGAAAAATCTTTCTCATTGAAAACAACATGCCTTGAAATGTACACTTTTCCAGTAGAACTAAGACATTTGTAGCCCTTGTGAGAATTGCTATATCCCAGAAAAACATATTTTGTAGTTTTAAATTGTAATTTATGCTGATTATAAAGTCTTAGACATGGATAACATGCAGATCCAAAAACCTTAAATTATTCATAATCAGGATATTTATAGAAAAGCCTAGTATAAGGTGACGTCCAGCTTAAAACCAAAGTAGGTAATCTGTTAATTAGCTCAGTTGCTATATGAAAAGCCTCCCTCCAATAAAACAAAGGCATCTTGGCTTGAGCTAAAAGAGTAAGTCCCATTTCAACTATATGTCTATGCTTCCTTTCTGCCCTTCCATTTTAAGGTAAGTATGAGGACATGAGTATCTAAAATGAATTCCAGCTTCGTGCAACAGCTTTGAGAAACTACAATATTCACCATCCTAATCGCTTTGTACTATTTTGATCTGTTCGTCAAACTATTTTTCAACAAATTTTTTGTAATTGAGTAAATATAGGCAAAGCTTCATCCTTGGTTTTCAAAGGATAAATCCAAGAATAGCAACTAAAATCATCAATAAACAACTTCATTCAAAGAAGGCAAGGGTGAGGGACCCTATAGATTAGTATGAATTAATTCAAGAGGTTTGGTGGCATGAGAAGTAGACAACTTAAAAGGAAGAGAATGAGATTTCCTAAATTTGCAAGATTCACAAAAAACAACCTCTTTTGAAATAGACTTCAAATTACAATAATTGATAATCTTGTTTAGCACTCTATCACTAGGATGTTCAAGTTTACAATGCCATAAAATTCTACTACTAATAATACTAGACTTAAATACTAAATTAATAGCTTCTTCTTCAGCACTAAATACTTGTTCTGCATCACCATTCTTGTTTTGAGTATCATCAACTTGAAACATGCCACTAACTAGAAGTCCTTGCAACATTACTACCCTAGTTACTTGATCCTTCACAGAGAAACCCTTAGAGTTAAAAATCATATCAGCATCATTGTCTAAAGCCATTTTATAAACACTTAACAAATTTTTCTTAATTTTGAGTGAATAAAGAATGTTGTTAGGTCTAATCTTCTTGTTAGGGACATTTTGAATACTATTTGATCCAACCTTTTCAACAGTAAGTTTATCACCATTACTAACAATTAGATTAACATTGCCATTAGGTTCAACAATATTTTCAAGACGAGCTGCATCATTAGTCACATGAGTAGTAGCTCCATTATCCAAATACCAAGCATCATCATTCACAACTTTAGGAGTGGCCATAAAGGTAGCATTAAAATTAGTGTTTGAAGTAGAATTTCCATACCCATTAAATTTTTAAGCACTTGGTTTCACAAAAGTATGATCATACCTATAGAAACAAGTATCAACCGTGTGTCTAAATTTTTCACAAAGTTGACATTGAGGTTTGTCACCATTTTTGGCACCATGATTACCATTACCTTGTCCTCATCCTCATTGAGAACGATTGTTTCCGCCTCTATGCTATGAACCTCTAGTGGAATTACGATTCTTAACCTGAACATAGTTAGCAAAATGAGCAAAAACAGAATTAGGGACATGAGAATATTGGTTGAGTTGCTCCATGTGACATTCAAAAGTGAGAAGTGCTGATCGAAACCAATGTTTTAAAACCCAGACTAGACATTGAACCGGAAAGAGCAACGAGTCGTAGTTTTTATGGTCTAACCGGTTAGACCGACGGTCGAACCGGTGACATAAAAATTAATTAAAAAATAAAATTTATATGCACAATTATATAAATAAAACATTAATTTGTCAATGGTGCTTGGGATCTTGACTCCAAAAGCTAAATGTTTGGATTGTTAGAGCTAGAGGTAGAGGCATGTTAGTACAAGTTTGTGATCTCAAAGGAAAATGTTAGAGCTGGAGGCATGCCGTCATGTCATGACTCACAAACTTTTGATCTTGATGCTAAAGGTTGGATCTTTAGAGTTGGAGGTAGATATTAGAGGAGAAGTTAGAGATTGAGTTTAGACCATGAAGGAGAGATTAGAGATTAGAGAAGAGAAGAAAAGAGAGAATTAGTTATTAGAGAAGAAAATTGTGAATCTAAGCAACTCAGCTTAAATTTTTTTTTTTAATTTTTTTGGCTTTGAACCGGGTGACCCGGGTTGATTCGGGTCTGGTTTTTGGGTTAACGCTGGTTCTCTCAAAATCAGCCGGTTTAATTCGGGTCAACTCGGGTCAAAGGTCAGATTGGTTCAATTAGTTGAACCAAACCGTTTTGTTCAGCGGGTGACGGTCGAACCGCTCGGTCCGGTCTGATTTTCACAACATTGATTGAAACTCAATCCAGCTAAAAGTTTCAGCAGAAAGGGAGAGTTGAACTACTATTGTATTATATTCTGCATCCAAGCCAACTAATGCTTGAATGATCAAATCAGATAGAGGAATAGGACTACCTGCAATGGAGAGTTGCTCAGCAACATTTTTTAGATAAGCAAGGTAGGCAGTCATAGTTAAAGACCTTTTTCGTGTACGTTAAAGCTCAACACGCAAGACTAGAACACGTGCCTTAGTTTAAGCACCTGCTAGTTCTTTAACTGCAATTCATAAGCCAGCTGAACTTGATATATGGGTCATCTCAGAGGAAATCTCGAGAGACATAGTATTAAGCAACTACCCAAACAAAATCTAATCTGTAGAAACCTATTCCTTAAATTCTGGGTTGACTTTAGTGGTATTTTCAATAGTAATAAACTGAGGTGGACATGGTTTTGAACCATTAACAAACCCCTTAAGTTTGTACCTTTTAATAATGGGTAGCACATGCATTTGCAACACAAGATAGTTGGTTTTGTCTAACTTGACAGAACAAGCTTAAGTAAATGAACTATTAGCTCCATTGATCTTGGGCAAGACAGTAGCAGCTAGCAGAGAAGAAGAACCCGAGCCTAGATTAGAACCAATACCCACATATGAAGACTGATCCATGGCTGTAAACCTTACCGTGCTCTAATACCAAGAAAGAATTTGTAGAATAGATGAATATTATATGTGGCGTAACCCACTGAGAATATTACAACAATATATATATATATATATAGGGCAACATGCAACCCTAGAATATAGAAAGAGAGCCACGTATGTACATGAAGGAATAATAAAATACAATAAGACAAAAGAAGCTTGATCTGGGCTGATAAAGCATTATAAAATTGCCTGGGCCTTTTTACTACTATTGGACTTATATTTAGTGGGCTTAATCTTCTTTTGGACTTTAGTCTTAACAAACTGAAACTAGGGCATCAAGATCATGGCTGATACTTGAGGACCATGTCACTGTCAATTAGAGCAGTGACCACCTGCATCAACTCTGAAATATGGACAACATAGTGCATAAGCAAAAGTACTAGTCTTAAAGACAATGTCTAACTATTTCATGCATAGGTCATATTACCTAAACTAGTATTACTAATTCAAAGTTTAAAATTACATTTTTGGTCACAATTACAATAACCGAAACCCTATCCTAAGATGGAGTCCTTATTTAGTTGATTCTCAACAGATATTTTGTATTGCTTTTACATTCAAGATTGATTTTATTACCCTTCTCAAGAATATTAAATTTCTAACTAGACCACGTTGCAAGATATTAAAAACTACATCAAGTATTGAATCAGTCAAAATAATAGTTCAAGGATCAGTGATCCCCCTTTCATGAAGTGGTTTCAAACCAATTATAATTAAAATAATTTAATTTAATTAAACTATTCATACATAACACTAAAAAGCATAATATTTAAATAAAAAAGGCATTAACCAATAATAAACAGAACATTCATGTATAAACCACACACAATTCAACAAAAAAAAAAAATAGTTACTAGTGCACAAATTTGATAGGCTACTTTTTTTTTTTATTTTTGGGCACAACAATGTGGTTTTAGGCTCAACAAGAAGAAAAAAATAAAAAAATTAATCATTTGATCCTTATAATTTTGATTTAATTATAACTTAGTTCCTGAAGTTTTGACTCAATTATAAATCAGTCTCTGAACTTTATCCCTTATAATTTAATCCTTAAAGTTTCAACTTCTTAAATATTAATTCTTATATTTTAAAAAATAAAATTATAAAAATTAAGAATATTTTAAACAATGTCTAAGTATTATATCCATTTTTTTATGAAATGTTTTTTCTTTTTTTGAAAAAAAAATGTAATAACAAAACAATGCAGGCGTGGGTATGGGAAGCAAAAAAGAAGCGGATTGAGAAAAATATTTATATACATAAAAGCAAATGGATATATAAAGGAGAATGTGGAAATTATATAATAAAAGTTAGAAAAATAGCAAATAAAAATAAATTGTAAAGTTGAAAACCATTTTTGTTGTTGTGTCTCCAAATGTACAATTATACAATAAGGCTTAAAAATTTGTTAGGCCACGAAATGCAGGAAGATAAGAAGCAGCGTCACATAAAATTGGTTAGTTTCTTATGTAATAAGCCTGTATTGAAAGTATCAAAATTCTTAGATTGATTGGTTAGATTAGCATCATAATAATAACGTAAATTAAGATACTTCCCCCCTATTTTATTATAAAAGAAATTGTCATATGCTTTATTATTCTTTTTATAAGCAAGGCTACATATTTCAAAAAGTTTTTATTACATTTTCCCCTATATTTTCCACATAAATGGACAGTGTATCATTAAATTAGAAAGGGAAAAAAATATTAATTATGGAGGCATTTTAGTCCAAACATTTTAATTTCAAACATAATTATCAAAATGAACTGAATTTTTTAAATTATATGAGTTGATTAAAATTTGCTGATATTTAAAAACAGAATGAGTTTTTTTTTTTTTTTTGAGAACGGAGTGAGTATTTTCTTTTTTTTAAAAAAAAAAAGATTACCCTAGTCAGGGTGTACAAAAATCTCGTAAAAGAGGATAAAGCTTAGGGTTAATTGCTTGCTTTCTTTAATTTCTTTCTTGTATGGTTTGTGCATAATTATTTGTATTTTTTTTTAATAAAAAGTGAAATATAGAATTAATTTATTTTTAAAAAAAAAACACTGCACATGTACCCATGTGTGGGATGTGAGCCTTCCTTAGTCAAAGACAAAAGTTCACGACTCATGTGTTGTACCTCCTTTTGTTTATAACTCTACATCAATTGGTCAACTATCTAGGGTTCATTCAATGTCCCAGTCTAACTTTTAATCATAAATATATGTATGCTCATCATCATTTATTGCCAACCATTTGATTCAACCAAAAAAAAAATTGTATTGATTTATTTAAAAATCTTAAAAATATAACAGTATTAATGATAGAGTTTCCACTTGAAAAGATTACATCCCAACTTAATTAAAATTAGTCTGAATAATGATTAAATCTTCAATCGAAGACATATAAGATACTAAATGCTCCGCATGAAAAAAAAACACACACACACACTCATGTGTTGTGATTACTATTCCACATGAGAATATTTTAGATATAATCATATTTTAAAAAAATTTTCAATATAAAACATAAAACATAATGCATGAAGAATTCACCTCAATCCTTAATTTAGATGAAGAAAAAAAGTGAGAATAAAATAAGGAGGAGAGAAAATTAAGAATTTACTATTTTTTTTACTATTTTTCACCTTAATCCTTACTTTTTCTTTCTATCCAAACGAAAAGTAAAAAAAAAAAGAAAGAAATGAATATAGATTCCAGAAATAAAAATATTGGTTGAGCACATGCAGAGCCAGCGTCTTAGTCCAACCAAAACCTCATACATATATATATATATATATATATATGAATCATTGTCTTTATACCAAAGATTCTTATATATAAATATACGCCTCTCCGATCAAAAGATGGGAAACAGAGACTTGAAGGAACAAAAGCTCAGAGATCAATAATATCAAAGCCCTATAGAACGAAATGCTGAAGGGGCAATGCATTCCCAGCAGGTTCAAGAGCAGAACCAGAACTCCGGCATCGTCTCCGATGACCTTGTTAGAGCGTTTCCGAGGGGCTGTGCTCCGCTTGATTATGTTGTCTGCTCTTTCAAAGGCCTCCGACCAAGGCGGCGGCCGTGATGGACAACGAAAACGCTGTAGCTACCTAAACGACCCTCACCATAGTGAAGCCGTCGCAGATTGCATCCAGTTTATCAAGGAACGGGCCGTCGTCGACCGTTTCTCTACTGCCAGGAGCTCCGGCGAGTCCACGGCTGATCTGACGAGATCATCGTGCCTGTGTAATTTCAACATGCAGTAGATAGTTATATGTGTCTAATTACTTTAATTCTGCTCTCTTGTTTCTTTTTTCTTTATTTTTTCCGCTTTTAAGAGATTAATTAACATGCTTGAATGGACTTGTTACTAAAAACCTTCATTTAGTCACTTTTAGTTACTTTATCAGAATTAAAAAACAATAATTAAATCAATGATTTTACGTTCCTATTAAATACATCCCTCAATGAAATCCCCTTGCCTCCATTCTAAATCTCCCCTCAATGAAATTTTTCTCTCCATGGCTCCTCTCTAAAGCTGTGTTAATAAGAGTTATCCAACTCTTTTAAGTACAGCCTTTAAAAGTCTAAATTCATAAGCCCTCTTATATTAAAATAAAAAAATTTTTCAACCCAAACCTTATTGATAGAACTTAGACTTGCCCTGAAAGCTTGCCTAACTTTTTTTATTTTTTAAAATTAAATTTTTTATTATACTTAATATGTATATTAAATTATAAAGTATTTTAATTAAATATCTCAAATGTAAATATTCTTAGCTTTTATTAATCTCAATCTTCATTTAAAAATAAAACATTAGATGCTTCAAAGAAAAGTCATTTGAGAGAGGAAATGATTATCTCAAAAATCTCACTAAATTCATAGTCATCAATTTAACAAATTTGTTATCTCGTATCTTAATTTAAAACTTTAAGTAAATTATACAAATAAACAACAACAACCAAAAATATAGGTATAAGACTTAAGTGCTAATTTGAGCTTGAACCATCTTTACAAGGCTTATAAAAGATGGAACTTAAAAGTCTTTTTATACAAGGCCTATTTTAGTAATTCATCAAACTCAGCTTTATAATGACTTTATTTTCCTCCCTTATATTAAAATCCCTTCCTTTCCATCCCCCACCTCAAGACCGAATCTCCCAGTGGCAAAATTCTCAACATCCTTAGCTGCCAAAATCTACTCCATCCAAATGGTCAAATCTAATCAAACACATGGCTATTAAAAATATATGTGAATAATTTATTTTTAAATAATCAAAAAATATGTTTTGGAATATTATGTATGGGTTAGAAATAGATCAAACTTAAGTCAGTTTGAGGTACACAGGCTTAGCCTCTTTATATAAATAGCCTAATTATAAATTTTAAGCATGATCTTTTTGTTAGACAGACAAACCAAAATTTAAGGATTGATTGTATATTTTTACAAGCAAGGCCAAACCTGTTTAACAAAAAAGTTAATTATATTAAAATAAGTAAATAGGCCTACAGAACCTACAGTATTATCATATTTAAATTTTGACATAATCTATTTAACAAAAAAAATATCATGTTTAAATTTATATTAAGCATATTTCTAAAAATAGACTAAACCTGTTAAACTCAAAATTACCACTTAAACCTAACTTTTAGTTTTTTCTCAAACATGATATTTCAAAATAGTTTTTTATTATTTAAAAATAAATTATTCACCTGTATTTTTAATAGTCATGGGGCGTATGTATTAATCAAATTTTGACGATTTGAAAAGACTAGATTCGGCCGCTGACGGACATTGAGAATTTGGCCACTGAGTGGATCCAGTCCTTCCCGCCTCTCTAACCAAACAAAAATGTCTGAACTTTAATTGAATAAAAAATTAACACATAAACGTTTGATTTATTTAAAAAATTAAAAAAAAAACATCGGATTTGTGGGCTAACTTGAGCCAGCCTGTTTTCTTAAGACATTTAAGACGAAGCCCAGAACACATTTTTTAATTTCCAAGCCCAGCCGTGTCAAAACTGAAGCCCACAATTACGGTTGAATTGTAGCTCTAATTTTAGGATTCAGTAATGAATATTTCCCATTCAAGTAATAATGGTCTCAATTTCATGGTTAGTTAAGGAGCCATCAGGGTAATTCGTGTTAAAGTCTGGGTACTTAGTCTGAACTCTTACTTATTTGCATCATTAGTAGTAAATATTGGTTCAT
>NW_026557346.1:0-24293 GCF_029017545.1 Prosopis cineraria | reverse complement strand
ATAAAAACGGAACTGATTGCTAATTTTCCTTCCAGCTGGCAAAGGAAAAGTCTTCTATGATTGCATCTGCAAATTAATTTGTGCATAATAGCGAATTAATGTAAAAATTATGTTTTTTTTTTTTTGCATCACACAAATTATGAAACAAATTGAAATGCTGGTGACTTATGAATAGTGGTGGGAATCAAGGCTCTCACGTAAGAAGTGCATCCAATTCGATGAAATTAATAATAAAGAACAAAGTATAATGGAATTTTTTCAGAAACAAGAAAATCAATCAAATACCTCACAATTGTTTTGTACATGATTTTATGTTCTGAAGTTGTTCCGCGTGAAATAAAGAGCAAATAAATACAAGAAGTCATCATGAAAAATCGGAGTCGATTTTGAAAATAGCAAAATAAATAGTGATTTTTGACACGGTGGTTCAAAATGCCTGATCGAGTCTATTTATCTTGAATTGAGTTTAGCGCATGTCCTAAATAAATCATTGAACTCAAGTATATTTAGATTTGAGCCAGAGGTCGATGGAGTACGTGGTTTCTGACAATGGAGTACTGGGGCCGATGGTGCAAAACAATGAAACATTCAATCTCACATCATGCACTTTTAATTTTAGCCAGAGTGTCTCCATTTCAAGTGGCCCACCGCCAGTACTCATGTCTCAATTTTGATAGATACTGATCAGTCAAGTCATCAATTTAGTTAGTATATGAATTGTGATGAGCAAATTTCAACGGAAGGGAACATATTAAATTTTAAAATTGCAAAAAATAATTCCTTAAATTATAAAAATAAAAACCAGAAGTAATTAATCAGAGAAAACAAAGTAAGTTATTTAAAATAGAACCAGTACAAGCAGGCGCATATCTAATGAGGGCAAACGCCACAGTTTTTTAGAAGAGTATCGGAACTTATTGCGTTTATTTTATTTCAAATTTTTTAAACTCACGAGGATCCAAGTAAATAATTGACTAATTGTTGGCGGCGTTGGCCAGCTGCTACTGGGTTAAACATATGTAGCCAGCATATACATAATTTTACGCGCAAATATGGGACTCGTTCAGATAGAAAGAGTCAGATATTGTTATATAATAATACCATAACTATAAATATAGTTATATTATAATTTTAATCATTAATTAAGTCGCCGACGTCGCCGGCTCGGGCCTGTACTGTATGTGTATGTTGAAACCGAAAACTACAAACACCAAAAAATAAAGAAACGTTCCTGCTACCATTTGCCAATAATAATAATAAAAAGAGAATAAACTTCGTATGTATGGATTTGGCGAGAGAAGAGAAGAGAAGTGAAGAAGCACGAGTTTACAATTAATGTGAGTCACGAGAATGCCCTCTTGCTGAGTGTTTTCACTTACGCCCCACGCTTTCATTTCTTCCGAGCGTGAAACGCACCCGCAACTTACAATACCTCTCCTATTTTCAGTATTAAATTAATTAATGTGACAATTGAAAATTCAGATATCGGGAGGAAAAAAAAAAGATCATTAACCAGAAACGAAGGGGAAGTGTGGAAGGAAAGGAAGGGTACGTGGAAGCATTTAAGAGAGGCACGAGAAAGATGAGGACCGTTCTTTATTTTCTCCTTCATTTGAGTGGACCATTTCAAATTTCAATTTCCAATTTTTTTTTTTAGTTACCATGGCAAACTAGAGCTTAGAGAATTAACTATAGGCCTAATTTAACAAAATTATGAATAGCCTTGTCTCTGGTCTTTCTGAACACAATGAGTGACTTAGGAGATGTCTTATGAGCAGGTTTATAGAGATTAAACAATCATACTGATTGACTTGCTCATCTTACCAATGACCGTGCACATTGCCCAAAAGTTAGCCACCCTAACTTACCCATCCACCTGAACATATATATCATTTTTCATTTTTGTTATTTTTTGTAAATAATATTTATTTTATTGTATTGTTTTTTTTTTTTAAGAGTTATCATGAACTATATTTTTTAAATATCTTTTTTATCATTGTAATTTTTTTAAATCCCTTCAAATTTAAAATTTATTTTTAACTTAATATTGTGAATTGATCGCAATTGTTGATCATATGCAAGATATTAATGAATCAGGATTTGTATAATGGTCTTATAGTCTTTGACATTTAATTTTTGGGTCATTGCCTTTCTTTGTATTCATTTTTTAACAAAAAAAAATTGACTGCGTAAATCTTCTGACGTCTAACATATAACGAGTTTAATGTTCTGTATGCTTATTCTCTTTATAGATGTAACATATACACACTCCTTTTGTAGTTGTTTGGTAGAGAGGTAAAGCGAAATGTTTTGTCAGGCAAAACAAATATATTTTTAAATATGAATTTCTGGGTTCTGTGTTCCGTTGGTTGCAAGAGAATGTTGTTAGAGTCTAGAGAGAGAAAGTGAAGAAAAATGGATAAAAAATATAAGCAAGTTTGGAGGTTTTAAAAAAGTGGTGGCTGGGGGTTAACAGAAATGATGGTAATGGTGATTAGTTAAAACTCCATGATTATAACCATCTCACCAGCCATCCGTATCCCACTGCCTGCTCATTCAGTCTTCTTCTTAACGATTAAGTTTTCAAGCCATCATCAGCATTTCAATTTCCATGTTTAGATTGAACTCTCTTAATAAACCATAAACTGAAGCTATTGTCCCTCTTCTTAATATGATTCTGTTTCTATTCAAATTTATTGCATTTACATTATATCTACTCACTCCATTTTCCTTTTTTTTTTTGGAAACTTGTATTAATTGTGGCAGAGCCTTACCATTCTCGTGACTTTTTCTACTCGACTTAGACAAGTCACAGTCCAATATTATTTCTGGCTTTCTGCGTGGCGACTAAAAAACTTGGTGACATTTGTAAGCCATGCTGGGATCACAAAAGAAAACGCAAGGATGATATGCGAAAGGAGGGTTTTTGTTTTTTTTTTTTAATTTTTTAAATATCATATTTGACATTTGGGTTAGAGTGTATTTTTTTCTCGTCTTTTTTTTAGGAGCACTATATATCAAGTATTAATAAGTGAAATATTTTTTTAAACTATTTTTCAGAAGAACAAAAATTCATTCATTCGATTAACTATCAAACTTCACCGTTTTTTGTTGACATGACATTCCCTTAGTGGTTATTTGTTTTGGGATTCTTTTTTTAGAAATGTTAAACACTTTGAAATTTTGTTAAAAAAAAATTTAATAAATATTATCAAGATATTTAATATTTATTAAAAAATGATATTTTAAAAAATTAGTATTTATTAAGTGGTTTAAATTTTCTAGGTTAATTTCTATAATTTTTTTATCAAATTACAATTATTTAGAATCAAAGTTTCACTTTTTTCTTTCTTTCATTTATATTTTATATAATGTAATATTTTTTAAATTTTAAAATTAAAAAAATGATTGCAACTTTAACAAAGGAATATTAACTCTATTCATTTATTTAGAAGTTTATTCCTTCATTTTTAATGCAAAGTTACAAATATTCAAAATATTAAATTTGAATGGTGTAACATTTTGCAAGAAAATTGTTAGTTAATAAATTTTTTTTACAGAAGATGACTTTAAAAATCTCAAGGACTTAATCATTATTAATTTTTTATATTTAATTTAAAAATATTATTGTTATTGTTATTAGGGCCAAAGTGTATTTTTCATTTATTTAAAAAAAAAAAACGCTGGACATGCTGTATTATAAATGAGACCTTTTTCTTCCTAAATAATTTTTTTAGAATAGCAAAAGTCTCCCTCCGTTAAACAAGGTGGTTAGCACTTGTTGAAAGAAAATATAGGGAGAAAAATACTTTAACTCTTTAGATTTAAACATGGACAACACCTTCATTTTTTTAAAAAAAAAATTGGATATTTGACTAAGTCGTGCAGGTTGTTCTCCTAAAAAATTGTTTAAATTTGTGTGAGCTGGAATCCAAGACCCAGTACCCGTTCCACTAGGATTAAGTGATTAACATTTCATTGCCACGACAACTTCACATGGGGAGTGTGATCCAATGTTTTTTGTGTTGAGCCCAATGGATAAAATGGGCTGGCCCGGAATGTGTCTATATATATATATATATATATGTGCCACTTCTTTATACTGTTGGGCACCACAAGCCCAGACATGCTTTTCACGCGGCGCGCGCGCGCTCGCAATGATATGACTTTCACGGAACGTTTCTGTTCACTAAACGCATGGGCTCAATTATCCGAGTGACTAAAGAGATGGAAGTGAAGTATGAATGCGAGTTAAAAATGTGTGAACGGTATAAATAAGAAAAAAGCAAGTGTTGGTTGTGCTTAAAGAGATGTGTGGTCTCAAATTAAAACTGATAGAGACATCGACCAGTATAATTCAAAGCTTATTGGTGAACTGTCTCAGGGAGGCTGAAGCTTGAAGGTGGTCCCCTTGGCCAGTTCTATATTACTTGATTCCATCTCCCCCACAAGAAGCCTTCATCTCCACGGTGTGGTGTGTGGGTCATATGTTTGGTTGCTTCACGTTAGGTGTTTTGAAAAATAAGATGTTGGTTGGAGAGATTCGTCCACATGCTTGCCCCATCACTGTCCCAAAATTGACTCATTTTCCTTCTCAAGAGACTGAACACACAACACACACGCACACACGCACACATTTCTGACTCTCTGTTATATGTTGTTGATGTTGTTATTTCTGCTTGTCCTTGGAGTTCAAATCTTGTGCTGACCTGCAATTGATATCGCGTTCAATTCCGAATATTGTCCATGCGATCTAATTAACGTACGAGCGTGTTGGTATATTGATATTCAGCTTCAAATATGATCCATGCGACGATCCACATCGTGTTTTGGTCGTTAAAATAGATTGAAGAATAAAAATTTATTTAAGGTAAATTAAATTTGTGAATTAATTGGGAAAAATCAAAAGAGAGAGAAATGCTGAGATGGAACACAATAGCTTGTGGGCATGGAGGCAGGCTAGCTCCTAAATATGATGGACCATCCTCATATCCTTTCAAATCATAGTTTTATTAAAAAAAATTATACCTGAAACGTCGGTATTATACACGTCATGATTAATTACAACTTAAAACTATATGATTTTCTTATCCAAACACTCTTATTTAACAGTACAGAATTAAACATGAGATCCAGGAAATGTGTAGTCTCTTGACAATTTATTAAGAATAATTTGAAAACTAATGTGATTTTATGATAAAATTAATGGATTAACCTAAATTAAACTCTATTGGTGCATATGCAGTTAGCTAAATCAAGCGTATATTTTGGGATTTCAGGGAGCAATTTTTTTTGTCAAGAAAACAGGACGTTTTAAACAAATTATTGATATTAAATAAGGGTGCAAGTGATGGTGAAATTTTCACTGGATGAGAAATGGGCACATTAATGCTGAAGAATTGACGTGGGAAAATCAGCAGGGTTTGATGTGAAACAGTGGTGCCTTCAACCACAGAATTTGCATATGGAAGGGACGCATTAGCCATCCAAAGCCTTTCAAAATATCTGCGCAATAGAAAGGTCCACAAGGGCCGAGGACCCACGTCTGTCTGGCTCTGAGGGTTGGATTCGATTGGAACATCAATGACCTGGCGGGACCACGTAACCTGTACTTAGAGCACTAAATATCAATCCGATTATATTGATTGGTCTCAATAACTTGTTACAAGGATGGTTTGCTTTAAGTTAGGGGGAAAAAATGACATAGATAAAAGGATATCTTTTTTGGATTGGATCAAATAACTCATGATTAACTGGACTAATGTTAATAGTTTAGAGATGGTCTATTTAACTTATATCATTTATTTATAAAAATAAAATCAAAAACTAAAAGGAGGGAGTTAAGTACCACAATTCTACAAGACAAGCAGATCTGGAATGAATCATCTCATATTTTAGTATACGATTTTTTGTTTGCACAGAATATCATATTAAAACTTATCAATTAAAATCATGCAAAAATTAGATGAGAGTTGTTGGACGATGCATTTAACTCATCATCTATTTAAAAATGTAAATTTTCAATGATATTTATTTTTTTATTAATTTTAGAAGTTTTATTTCCTAACATTTACTCCTCTTTATTTTTCTATTTATCCAAAGAGTACGGAAATTATCCTCACAAAAAAAAAAAAAAAGACAGAGCAGTGGAAATTTCAATGAAGGCGAGCATACGTATATAAGATATTCGTGTCCTTTTAGATCAAATTGGTAATAATCATTATTTTAAAAGCTGAACTAGGCAGTGAACTGGAAAGGACAGCATTTTATAATTCTCATGGTATGACCAGTTTAAACATGTGGTCGACCCTGTTATATAATAATTAGATAAAAATAACATTATATACATATAAACAATATAAATATGAAGTTGTTAAAAAAATGTACTGAAAATAATTATCACCTGCCTTGTGAATTATTCTAAATACATGCTAGTTAAAGGGTTTTACAATTTTTTGTTTAGGTTGAGCTTGCCTAAAATTGCCATTTAGTTTTTGAAACTTGGATTGTTTTTTTTTAAAAAAAAAGCAACAGAGGAGTTGGATTCTCAATTCTTTACGCAGCTCGCTCATACAAACAGTTTTTTTAAAGAATCGAGACGTTATGCTATCTGATTACGATGGTTTTTTTTACCAATACACTGCAAATAATAAAAAAAAATATCAAAATATTGCATTGTGAAAATATTTTTATTTAAATACTACATTAAAAATAGTTCATATTAACAACAAGTTTGGGGTTATGAAGAAATTGTTTAACGCCAAGAATGATTTTATAATCAAAATTATTTTTTAATAAATGAAAAGTGAAATCATTCGCTGGGTGAATAATTTTAATTTTTTTATTGATGTAACATTTCATTCACTGTTAACTGTGAGAATATCTACTTTCTCTCCTTGTTTTTGCTTTTCTTACATGATTCTGAGATAGATGGCCACTCATTATTAATAGTGCTCCTTTAGCATTCAAAGAGTTTTTGATAAAACATTTGAGTACATGTAATGGTTTGAAAACACTACCGAACAATGAATCAATGTAGTAGTAGTGATAGTGGGTATGCAGAAAGTTTTTTACCTTCTTCCACTAATACCATTGAGTGGGAGTGGGTGAGTTAAAAAGATTGATGATGAGGATAATATGTAATGAGGCTCAAATTGAATAGGATTGAAAGAGTTGAAGGGAGGTGATGATAATGATAGTTATCATGTAATGAGATTGACTAAAATTTTGAGGCTCTTGTTTCCCTACACTTTTATTTTCAATTGGTGGTTGACTGGATAAATAGCTACTACAACATCATTGCTCAATCTATCTCGAGAAATTTGTAGTTGAGGTAACTCAACTCTTGTAGAGCATGTTAGGGGTTCTGTTAAATTGTTGTTATCCTCATTACAAGTAAGATATTGCATTGATCATGAGCAACCTTGTCTTAATAATCATGTAATAAGAGCATTTTGAATGAGAATTAATCATTAACCATATAGATTCTTTGTTATGTCAACCTAAAATAAACAATAAGACATTATTACAATATAACAATTTTTAATAAAAAAAGATGGTGCTAGTAAAAAAGGTGAAAAACTTATCACATACCTAGTATTACTATTAATACGTTGGATCCATTATTGGGTATGTAATACACCAAATTTTTTTTAAATAATTTAACTCAACTATAGTTGGGTTACAGCCACCCAACATATTTTTATATCAATAATTTCAATATAAAATATTTTATAATTGGCTTCAACTCACACAATATAACATTTCAGATAAATTTTTACCTCCCACATGCCATTAGGCTAAATCACATTTGTCCATCCTTATACTCCCAACAAGTAAACTAAATCACATTTCTCCATCCTTATTCTCTCAATAAGTAAAATAAATAATTTAGTCAATTTTCAACACAAGTCAGTTATTTGGCCTCATAATCATGCCATTTTAACCAATCCAAAGTAAATCAAATATTAAAATTACAGTCATCCAAAGTATACCAAAATAGAAATAGTTTGAAAGGCATGATTACATTTATATATTCATATAATTGTCAATAAACAAAAGTCTTAATATTGGCAATATAACACATTATAAATCATAAATCAAATACTCAAAAGAGACAGTGGATCTAGTGGCCATTAAGCCTCTGGGACTTCTCCAGGTGTCACTCGTGGCTCTTCTCCTGAAAATTATTAATCACATAATGAGACTCAAAGTTCCAGTAACCAAAGCCAATTTATGATAGTGTGTACAAACAGTTAAGTGTGTGCTTACTAAGTGAGAATTAAAAATAATAATTTCAATAAATATAAGAAATATTACAATACACATAAAAAAATTATTCTTATATCCCTCTATTAACCTCGAGCCGTAGCCCTCACTCGATGCTAAATTACCCGGCCAAAGATAGACTAACCCGAGCCCTTACAAGCCACCTATTGAGCTCCAATAGGGGCGTACCACGTGGCACATAAATACAACAATAGCAAATCTCCCAACACCTCCCACAATAATCAAACAAAATTTATAACAATATTGCACAATTATATAATATTACAAAATTCATAATTTTTTTTTCAATAATCACCCAATTAACATGAAGTAACACTAATCACAAATTAAAAGCATGGTTACCTTGTGGCTTTTTCAATAAATTATTCCTTACAATTTCTCTTCCACCACAATCTTCACCAATAATACAATCTACAAATAACATATTATTTATAAATATTAGTTTCAATTTTTTGAAACTAATAAAATAATTCTAATAATAGAATTAAAAATATAATATAATTTCTAATCTCAATCTTAATACAAATCTAGAGTTAATACTATTAAGTAAAATTTTTAACTCCTCTTTTACTCATCAATAAACATTAATAATCTAAAAATCAACTTCTAAACTAATTTCTATTATCAAAATTTCTTTTTATTTCATAAATTCGCATCTAAAATATTTAAAAATTAAAAATTGAGTCTTTAGCTTAGAATCATAATCCTATAGCAATAATAATTCATTTCTCATCCCAAATAATTATCTAAACCTCAATAAATCAACATATATTTTCAGATCTAGTTTAGAATTTGATCCATAAGCCACAAATTCAAAGATCATCAATAAATTTATACTCTAGAACATTTATTATACTACCAACAACCTCAAAATTATATTATTCAGCATAAATTCATCTCTCTTCTAAATCTTAAATTTTCTACCACCACAAACTCAGAAACCAAAGAGGAAAGATGACTAAAAAAATTTTTTAGAACACTTACTTAGTCTTGAAAAGCTTAAAATCACACCCTAAATATCCTATTAAAAACTCTTACCTTAAAAATTCAGATCTCTCGCACCAACGAAACTAGACGCTCTCTCACAGCCTCAGCTCGCGCACAGGAAAGAATGAAGAAACGAAGGAAACAGGTGAGTTTTTATAAAAATTTAGTAGGTTCCACATTTTTTTATTATTTCTTCTTTCCTCTCTCACCCTTTTTTTATTATTATAATATATGCGTAATGATTGCAGCACGCGGCACCGAAAGTAACTCGTTCTTCTTCTTCTTCTTCCCTTTTTTTTAATACCTTTTTTTTTTTATTATAATATAATTTAATAATATTTTTTTATTATTATTTTAATTAATTTTTTTAATTTTAATTTAGAATTATATCATAAGTTAGATTTAATAATTATTTTCTACTAATTTGCTTACCTCTAAATATTTTTTAAAATTTCTATTAATCTAAATTAACTATTAAAATTTAAATTGGAATGTTACAGGGTATATCTTCAATATCATTGCATGTGCTCAGATATTTTATCAAACTCGAAGGCTGAAGGAGCATTAATAATAGTAAGTAGTCATCTATCTCGTGCTTAAATGAATCATGCAAGAAAAGTAAAGTAAGAAAGGAAAGCAAAGATTCTCACAGTTAATAGTAAATAAATGTCATATTAATAAAAAAAGTTGAAATTGAATGATTTCACTTTTCATTAACAAAATAATTTTTGATTATAAAATCGTTCTTGGCCTGAATGATTTTTTGATAGCAACAAACTCGTTCTCGGTTTGAACACTTTTTAATGTAACATTTGGATAAATATTTTCTATGATGTAGCATTTTGATAATTTTTTTTACTGTTTGTAGTATGTGGGTAAAAAAACCTCTGATTGACAACACAACCAATCAAATTGTTTGGTTTGATCAGAGTGACAAGCGACAATTCTACTTAAACAATATTTAGAATTTGAGCCTTGTGTATGTAGAAAATTTTTGTTGGGAGACTCGCCTGCCAAAGCTAGGTGCTCAACTCAGATCAAAACCGAATATAGGTAGGGCAAAGCTCTAATGAATCGGGTGGGCAACTAAAAAATATATATCTAATTTGGTTTAATTTTTAAAACATGGGTAATAATTTAATTTCTTAAATTCATTCCTAATCTCGTTGCACAGGCTTCCAATCATAACAACATTTGTTCATCATCGGATTTGGCCTGCATTGGTGCGCCAAACAAAATCCACATTTGATTCTAAATTGTCCGGCACTTGGATTCTGTCATTTATGTGTCCAGTTGCTCATCATTGACGTTGGATTTCCACAGTTCAAATTAAAATATTGATAAAAATATATATTGGCTCCATAAAATATACCAAACTATAGCACTCAATATATGCATGTGTTGAAGTATATTAGCCTAGTGACGTCAAAATGCTTTCAAACGTGTGAGATTATGGGCTGAATTGAAAATCTAGTAAGATTGAAACAATAGAAAGAGGCGTGTGGCCTTCCTCATTATAGAAATGCAGGGTGCGTGAGATATCTCTTTATATACTCCTCGGATTTTGTTTTTAGGCAAAGAATATTTATTTTGATGCTGATTATATGATATCTTTATGATTTTTATCTATTCTTTTGCTATTAAATGCTACGAAAATTATTAAATGGAAAGTAATTTATTACTCCATCCATTCTAAATTATAGGACACTTTTAAAAAAAAAATTTTATCTCAAAATATAAAATATTTTAAATAGATTAAGGTTTTATTAAAAGTATCAATTTTAATATTATCCTTTCTCTCTTATAATTAATTTTTATTATTTTTTTTAATATATTAAATTATAAATATTTTAAAAAGTTCATATTTTTATTTAAAAAAATAAGATTATTGAGTATATTTAATAAAGTTTATGAATATATAAAAATTTATTTAAAATATTTTATAATTTTAGATGAAAGAAGTATTAAAATATGTAAACTTAATAATATCAAAGTTGAAAACTTAGCGGATTGAATTTGTGGACAGATTTAATATTTTTTTAATACAGTGAAACATGCCGAGAGCTTGAAAGTGACGTTCAGAAGGAGCATATAAAAACCGTAGATGCATAGGGAAATCACTGAGGCATAATCAACCCACGTGTTAAAATGTTAGGGGTAAAAATGGTGATTCTAAGTCTTTGATTCCATATTCTATTTCTTTCAAGGAAACCACACAATATGCCACATGCACAACTGATTCCCCCCCGGAAGATCAAAAGAATTATTCCCGTGCGTGATTTACACGCTTCTGAGCCCCTCCTATTTCCCCTTTCTTATTATTTTTTTGGAAACATTTCCCCTTTTTTTATTATCTTCCTATTATGTTAAAAATAATCATGTTCAAAATACTGTCAAATATTATATATAAACACATGTTTTTATCAAAATTCAAACCTTAGTTTTGAGAGACTACCATTTTTTTTTATTAAATTGAACTTTTATTGGCGCAACATCTCCCTTTTATTCTCATTGCATACAGTTTTGTGTGAAACCATGTGGAGACTTGTGGCATAAATTGTCATTGCTTGAAAGAAAAACTCACCCAGCAACAAGTGATAGTTTAAACGTTAAGATTTTTAATATCGTCCACTTGAACATGGAAACTTTTTGTATTATGATATCAGCTAATTGATTGTTTTTTCATGGATTTTTATTCGTGACCACATATATTTAAAAAAATCATTTGGCAAGGATTGTCCTGATGTTGGATTTTTTTTAATATAAAAAAAGTATAAGTTTTATCACAAAGCGAACTCATGGTGCGATTCAATTTTTAAATTTATCTCAAAATATGTGGAATACAAGCCATGAAAATTTCTAATAGTCAATATCATTATCATTTCACTGTTTAATTCACTGATGAGAATCTTATTTGATTGTTATAATTTGGTTTAACTGAAATTTACATCCGATAAAAAATATATGACACTTTTAGTTGGATTATAATATCAGAAACCAGAATTTAAGATGATGAAAATAGAAAGTAAAGCCCTTATATATTCAATCAACTGAGTTTGAGTACAACATAAAGAACGCTCTAATTAAGGAGAGTACAACACGTGCACATCTGATTAGTAACTAATTGCACAACTGATTAATCAAAACAGCTAACTAATTTGGCATGTCATAACTGAATATTCTAATAGATTACACCTTCCAGGAAGTTACTTCATTTGGATCATAATATAGGACACTGATAAGTGATTAATAGTTTTAGAAAATGTTAGTTAAAATCTTGATTTCTTTTAAAACTATATTTTTTCAATCATACTCTGATTAAAAATATTATATAAGTATTTTGATAATAATAATTAAAACTTCAATACATATCAGTTTTTCAAAGAGAGTAAATAAATAAGGGAAGGGTCTAGTTAGAAAAATAATTATACAAGCTACTTAATGCTTTATTTTTGGAACAAGTAAAACCTTAAAAAAATATTTTATATTGTGATCTAGATACGAAGGGAATGGTTATTTATCTTTAAATTAATATCATATTTCCAAATTAGCTAATATTTAATAGGATATCTCATTTAAACATAGAAGATAAAGTGGCTCATATATGAAGAGTATTTTTGGGAAAAAAATCTCTGACTAATTTTAAGACATAAAATCTAAAAAAAACTTATATTTTTTTATGTAAGAAGTATATTAAAATTTCATGATTCCACCGCTGCACCGTGGTTCCAGCAATCCCACGGGTGCTCAACATAACTTGCGGAGAGAGCATGGATAGATACCTTTTTTTTCCCCAAGGGATCAGAAGCAAGTAAACAATGTAAAGATCTATATTAGGTCCTGTCTGGTTAATTATTAGGAACGACCAGAATAGAATGGAATCAAAAAAATTAAAAAAAAATAAAATATATCTTTCCTATAAACGTGATAAAACTTATTATTATAATGTAAATATAGAAATCATCAAACATTTCAAAAATCTCATAAATGATTGTTCATAATTGCATAAATTAAATTACTTTTTTTTATTAATGCAGTTCATCTATCCCTTCCAATTCACTTTATTTTTATCTTTATTTTTTAATCTATTTTGTTATTTTTTTTTCCAACAACCAAATTGGAATTTAGCTCTTGTTGTATGTTCACTCACACTAGATTGATCCATTTACGTGGTTTCACCTTATGGCATTTAGTGAGATGATGCCGGCGTTTGGTTAATAGAAAAGGAGGTAATAGAAATGAATGGAATTATGGAGAATAAAAAGAAAGAAATGATTATAACTATGAATTTGCCTGGTAGAATATTTAAGTAGGTGAGAATGAAGTTTGTTTATATTATTTGTTTAAATATAAACTAACATAAAAAATCATAACTATATTATTTCTTGCATTAATGCATTTGCCTTCCTTCCCTTTAGTTCAAAAGTTTTCAGAAACTTTTAGCTTAAATTCACATCCACACGCATAATGTTATTAAAAAAATTAAATTATTTTAAATTTTAAATTTACTTTATGAGAGAAAAACATTAAGAAGGATATATAAAATACCATACACAGGGAATCAAATTTAAAATTTGATTAAATTCAAAAACTTCTTTTAAAGAAAAAATATTGAATACAATGAAAACTAAAAATGTTAATAAATTTATTTTTTAAAGAAAAATCAACTTAAAAATTAGAAAATTGACTATTGGCAAAAATGAAAAATTATTGAAAGAAATAGGCTAGACATGAAAAGTTAATGAGAACATTTTGATAAAAAAATATATTGAATTTAAGATGAATGACATGATTTCTTTCATTTTTCAAAAGTTTGCCCATTTTTAAAATATAATAATCCATATTCTTAGGAAGGATCATTCTATATTTCTTATAAACAACCAAGCATAGGTAAAGTTAAAATGGTGATATAATTACTATTTCATAGGCCAAAATTTTTGTACCCAAATGTGACCTTAGAATTACCACCACCACCAAAAATAATGATGATAATAATTATATAAATTAAAGCTACATTACTTATCATCCGATTCCATCTACAAGTGTTTGCTGCTCGTGACAATGGTAAGATTGGTTTAGGTTAAAAAAAATTTGCCTTAGTTTTTTGTATAAATTTTTTTTTTTTCAAAACGGTTGGCAACCATAAAATTATCTTTATTTTAAATTATATATCTATCAAAACAAAAATTTATTAAAATAAAAAATAAAAATATATTAAATGTGGACGGAAAGTAGATTTCATTTCCTTAGCCTGGAATTGGAACATTGTTTCTTATACAAATAAAAAAAATTTATGATTTTATATATCATTATTTTTAATTTATTTATTTTTATTATAAAATATTTATTTAATTTTTTGTATTTTTTATTTTTATTAATATTAAAATTAATTTATATTTAATTTCATTTAAATATTATATTTTTATTAGATAGATTATGAATACTGTTATGCACTGATGGATCTGCAATTTTCTATGCTGTTATTCATGTTTTTTTATTGTGAAATGCATGAAATTAATGGGTGTCATTGTGTCAAAAGGTCAAAACTGTCCGTCGAGTCTACCTGGCTTCTCGCCCTTCCGCTCATCACTCATAAGTACCCTGCTGCTGCTTCAGCTCTTCCCTCAATATTCAGATCTGCCAAAGCTTTTCTTCTCTTCCTCAGCCATGGTCCCCAAACCCTTCATTGTATCTTCTCCCTCATACCTATCCTCTCCCTCTCCTTACGTCCCTCGTCGTCTCTCCGTTTCCTCCGTCAGAATCGAAGACAAACCCCAGACCCAATCCGTCGAAATCACCCCACCATTGCCTCCACCGACCCCACCCGCCATAACTCCTCCTCCGCCACCACCCTCCACCACCTCTACCCAGAAGACCGTATCAGAACCAGAAGCTTTCAGAAGGGTGGTAAAGAGAAGACCGGCAGAACAATCCTTCCCTGCCTTGATTTTCAATTCCTTTGACACCATCATCAACAATTTCATAGACCCACCGATCAAACCTTCCGTCGATCCTAAATGTGTCCTTTCCAGCAACTTCGCTCCCGTCGACGAACTTCCTCCGATTGAATGTGACATCATTGAAGGCTCGCTCCCTCCTTGTCTGGACGGTGCCTACATTCGAAACGGTCCTAACCCACAATTCCTCCCTCGTGGACCTTACCATCTCTTCGACGGCGATGGCATGCTTCACTCCATTCTCATCTCTCAAGGCAAAGCCACTCTGTGTAGTAGATATGTTAAAACCTATAAATACAACGTCGAGAACCAAGCTGGGTATCCTCTGTTTCCCAACGTGTTCTCTGGCTTCAATGGCCTCGTTGCTTCTGCGGCCCGTGGGTCCCTCACCGCAGCTCGAGTCTTGACTGGTCAGTACAATCCTGTTAATGGAATTGGCCTCGCCAACACCAGCTTGGCTCTGTTTGGGAATCGTCTCTTTGCTTTGGGAGAGTCTGATCTTCCTTATGAAGTCAAAGTGACACCGAATGGAGATGTAGAGACTCTTGGTCGTCATGATTTCGATGGCAAGCTTTTCATGAGTATGACTGCACATCCCAAAGTAGACCCAGACACCGGTGAGGCCTTCGCTTTCCGTTACGGCCCTGTTCCTCCGTTCCTCACCTATTTCCGCTTCGATTCCGACGGTGTCAAGCAGCCTGATGTGCCCGTTTTCTCCATGATCCGCCCCGCTTTCTTGCATGACTTCGCCATCACCAAGAAATACGCCATCTTCGTGGATATACAGTTAGGAATGAACCCTCTTGACATGCTTGCCGGGGGCTCTCCGGTGGGCTCAGACTCGTCGAAGGTTTCGAGAATCGGAGTGCTTCCCCGGTACGCCAAAGACGAGTCTCAGATAAAATGGTTCAATGTTCCTGGGTTCAATGTCATTCACGCCATTAACGCTTGGGACGATGAAGATGGAAACGGTATAGTTCTGATAGCACCGAATATTCTATCCGTCGAACACACGCTGGAGAGATTGGAGCTGATTCACGCCTTGGTAGAGAAAGTGAGGATCGATCTTAGAACAGGGATTGTGACGAGACAACCAATTTCAGCAAGAAATCTGGACTTCGGAGTGATTAATCAAGCTTATTTGGGAAAGAAGAACAAGTTCGTGTACGCGGCGATTGGGGATCCGATGCCGAAAATCTCAGGGGTGGTGAAGCTGGACGTGTCGAGAGGAGACGAAAGACGTGACTGCACGGTGGGGTGCAAAATGTTCGGAGAAGGGTGCTACGGCGGAGAGCCATTCTTCGTGGCTAGAGATCCAGAGGACGCAGAAGCAGAGGAAGACGATGGGTATGTGGTGACATACGTGCACGATGAGAAGAAGGGAGAGTCGAAGTTCTTGGTGATGGATGCCAAGTCGCCGGAGCTTGATGTGGTGGCGGCGGTGACGCTGCCCCAGCGAGTTCCTTACGGATTTCATGGGCTTTTCGTGAGGGAAAGTGATCTGAGGATGCTTTGGTGATGAACTGAGGATGATCATTCATGTTCATGGGACCCAGCCACTGTCACTGTGGAAAAATACTGTTCAGACATATACATCACAGGTTATGCCGTTATGGATAAAGTTTGGTGTTATTTCTTTCTTTTTAATGCTTTTTTCTTTTGGCTCTTTATTAAAATTTGTACCAGTCACAGGAACTCCATAACGTATACTTACATTAGTATGTTGTACATAATTTTAAGCCTTAAAATTTAATAACGAATATTGCAAAATTTGTGGATTCACTAAATTTTTAGCTCATGCAATTGCTTTGCCGCTACGTAACTCAAAAGTTCAAGAAGTACATGCAGAAAATAATATACTTCGCGGAATAATTTAGTTTAGGAGATTTATATGTACATGCTTAAAAATCTATAGCATAACGCTACTCTAGACGGATGATTTTTTTTGTTCAATATCAAAGGTTAAGGAGATTATTTGAATATGATTTAAAAGTCAAGAGTGTGTTGGATAAATTAGACTTCTATATCTAAAGTAAATAATTGATTGTAATTACTTACATTTTCTTAACTTCAAACATCGAAATTTATATGGTGCAGCATATTAGCGTTAGGCACACTGAACACACAAACACACACAAATGTGAGCTATCCGAATTCAGATTTGGTGAGTATTCTTTTTGTTTAGCGAGTGTTTCACATGACACTATAGAATGTCAATTCAATCAAATGGTTAGTTGAAAAATAAAAATGTTAATGTAAGATACTCATCAGAGAATACCAAATAATAGTTTTATTTTTTTAATATCCTATATTGTAATCTAACAAATTAAATAATTGCAAAGGAATGGTTGAAATGCGTCTTCATAAAACTATCATTTAATTTATCGTTTCATTTATTTATGATCAAACATGAATATCTAAACATCGATAAAATCCTAGTACGGTTTGGATATTCATAGGGTGTGAGAGAATTTAAGATGCTCATAGAATCCAAATATGAGAAATCTTAAATTTTGTTGTGGAACCATGTTTTAATTACAATTTGTGTTCTTTTCATATTCTCCACCATATTAAAGGAACTTACACTTGCATCTCATTTCGTGGAAGACCAAACTCGCAGCCTTATTAAGGAGAGTGTTTTGCATTTATGGATCACAATACCATTGGCTTGGCTATGAATGCAAATTATCTTGAAATTATGTCACGGCTAAATGATTATACGTAATTACAGAAAATAAAAGGATTGGTTAATTAATTGTTGGAAAATAAGTGATTCGCACCTTGACCTAATCGGAGAGAGAAAGAGGGGAAAGAAACCAAGGCAGGTGGCTTTTTCAGGTGTTGCCCATGCCATGTCTAACTACATTTGATATTTTACGTACGCATGCCTTAATGCCTTACTCAAACACTTCATATTCACCAACTGCAATAACTAGATTAGAATCCACATTTGTATATTGCAACATAAAAAGTCTTACTATTTCTAGAAATGTTTTAAAAGACCAAGGCTTATTCTTCTCCACGAATTAATGACACTAAAATGTCCTCTGTTAACAATCCAAACGCTTCAAATTTCTTGTTACTAATAAACAATTTACACAACGCATTATCTAAAAATTATAAAGGTTAAGAAAACAACGATCTTATAAACAGAACTTGAAATGGTTGAGCTACACTGACAAACAATTTGTTGATAAAATATAAAATTTATACCGAGTCACATAGTTCATAAGCCATAAATCATGAACAACACCACTTAGTATTCAACTTTCGGGTAATGTACGAAAAACTTACGTAATTATTATGAGCAGTGTTTTTACAGTGGTTACGTGCCTCGAAACGATTCTCTTTGTTCCCTGAATAGGCGGCATGGCACATCCTCCAAAGGCTCCATTTCAGCACATAAAACTAAAAGTAAAGCCAGAAAGCTAAGGTCATCAGCTCAGGTTTGAAGATTGAGCTTCAGAGAAAAGCAGATATATGCAGCAGTCTTAGGCCACGTTTCCTATCATTGAATTGAAAAAGGTAAAAATGAAATCAGACATGTAATTTTAATTTAAGTATGTGTGATATGTAAAAATTATAATTTTCAAGCATTCTGATTCTACTAAACTACTAGCATTAAATTTTATCATATTAACTATAAAATTACTTCAATTTTTTAAATTGTGGATCCTATTACTCTCATTCCTTTTGTTTACTTATGATAAGAAGGTCTTTTTAATTTTTAGAAAAAAAACAATCTATTCTTTTATCATTTTAAGTACATATATTAATTAAAATTATATTAAAATTTTATTGTCATACTAAATTTATTTTTAAAATTTTATTTTATTTTATTTTAGCAAAAACTCCTCCATCATATTTGTTAAAAGAATTCAACCAACGTCCAAAATCCTTGTTTCTTTTGTCTAGGGAATTCACCAAAGGCCGACAGACCAGCAGAGTTAGCCCATGAGCTACATGTCAATTTTCGTTTGTATTGGGAGGTCTACCCACCGCACTAGCATCTTATCTCGAGAGACATCTTCAGCTATCGACCAAGTTTACTTCTTATATTTTTTTTCAATTTAAAAAAAAACACACACACATCCCACGTTGGGTGAGGTGGAAGATGATCATAGGAAGCAGATCCCCTACACGTTCTCGCCTTTTGCTTTTCTTTTCTTCATCCTATCTCCGCCCTTAGATGATTAGACAATGAGTGTCCAAATCTTGTTATGTAAGATTGTTATTATCAATTGTGATCTCACATTTCAAAATGCCTTTATCATATTTAACTTGAAAGCACAATTAACTCCCTTAACTAGTTGAACTATCAAAATTTAACTACATAGTGTATGATTACAATAAAATAAATAAATAAATAAATAAATAAATAAATAAAACGTTTTATAAAAATTTAATAATGATATACAACTGTAAATTGTGCAGGTCAAATTTTAATAACTTAAATATATCTATTTTTATATAATAATTATTTTATAAAGCAATTGAACTTGTTGGTAAAAAAAAATTAAATCCGGACCATTGATTTAATTATTTAAGGGTGTAGATGATATAAAGAGAAGAAAAGAAGAGAGTGGATTACAAGAGGATCCGAACCCATGATCACAGGTTTAAGGATAACACTTTCTTCATATTTCTGTACACATTGTTTTAGTGATAGTTGAAGTTATCATCTCCAAGAAAACAAATGCAGCCGACTTCATTGCGATTATGTCTCTGCCACTGCCAGTTCCAAAAGAGGAAAAAAAACCAAAAAGAAAAAAGAAAGGTAAGCGGGTGAAAGTAAAAGAGAAGGAAGAGGGAGGGAGGCGACGAAGATGGACGAAGCCGAAGCCTTTGAGTTGAGATCGAGACGATCACTGGTCCTGGGAGCATTCTAGCGAAGAAATCGATGATGTGAGATTTCAAGAGACGGTGAAGAACGATGGAACAAATAGAGATTGTCAAGGTCAGAGGGTTGCAGTGTCTCTTTGAGAATGAGGGGAAGAGAGAGACCTAGGAATGCAATGTGAGAAATGGGGTGCGGACTGCCAAGTTCAAATTTTGTTTGTTGTCAAACACATTAACGGGTGGATTGGAATGATCTGAGGGCTATAGCATAATGATCCGCCTGCCACTTTCCAATCATCATCAAATCAAATCATCTTTGAAACATATTTTTGTGAAACAAATGTTCGAAATGTTGTTGGTAAAAAAATTCTAATTTTAGAGTATACTATTAAATAATGCGATTTGCAATTAGATTTGCATGCTCATAAGATCTCAATTTAACCTTTTTATTTTAAAATTTTCTAATTATATATTGATAAACTTTTATTTGTGGAGTTTGAAATTAACTACTACTTTTTTAATGATTTATAATTGCACATTATATATAGAGTAATAAATTTTAAAATAAAAAATTCTGTTGAAATTTTTAATATATATTCCCTCCATTTAAAAATGTAAGGCATTTTATACTGAATCTCATCCTCCAAAAAAATAATTATCTACTTTTCAACTAATCCTATTTTTTTTATATTTATCCTTATTAAAACACCTTGCAATAATTATAAAATCATTATCAATAGAGACACTTTTGAGCAAAAGGTAATGATTACGTCTCAAAAAACTAAAAATGCTTTATATTTTTAACATCCAACTCCTCAAAAAATACATATATTTTTGAATGGAAGGAGTACCTGAAAACAAATTATGGTATTTGCCTTATTTAAAATCATTATTTTATATATACATAAAAGATATTTTATTTTTTACTTTTGGCTATAGTTGTAATTTATAAATACTAGTATGACATAAATTATAGTACTCCTTCCGTTTAAAATATAAGGCATCTTTTGATGAGTTGAATGTTAAAAAATATAAGACATTTTTAGTTTTTGAGATGTAATCGTTGCCTTTTTTTTAAAAAAATGTCCCTGTTAATAATGACTTTAGATTTATTATTGGGTGTTTGATAGGAGTAAATATGAAAAGATAGAGTTAGTTTGAAAGTACATAATTACTTTATTAGAGGGTGAGATTCAATTACAAATGTCTTATATTTTTTAGTGAAGGGAGTATATGATTTATTATGTTACATATTTCATTTTACTTAGAGACTTTGAGTAAGCTAATTTTATTTAAATTTAGAAGAGGTGAAAAATTACAAAAAATGTATTTTTTATATGAATGAACGCAAGAAGTTGTAAAAAAAAAAAAGTCATTACTTAGGTCTTAATTTACACGGGCAACAAGTGATAAATCTAATAGTATTTATTGTAGAGCAAGTTTTCTTCTTCAATTAATTATGTAGGACAAAACTTAATAGTAAGTACATTTTTAATCCAATTTCAAAGTTGACCCCATATCAATAAAGAGAAGAGCTCAAATGTGGAGTACTAGCAATTTTTTTTTTTTGTAATTGGAAATTTCATGAACTCAAAAGGAAAACTGTACAAGCGAGTAAAAGGAACTTCACATCAGGATATCCTTTTGTTAAAAAAAAAAAAAAAATCTTAAGATATGATCAACTATAGTTTTAATCTGAGAAAGGGCACTATCAATAGCAAAAGTTTCATTAGTGAAAAGACTATGGTTCCTAACTTCTCGAAGTTTCCAACAAGTAATGCTGATTTCAATCTTCCAGGAGGTGTCAAGCCGAAGGTTGAGTAGACAACCGATAAACCAGGATTGCAACTCTCTGCCATAGAAGTCAATGTACATATCAATTGGAAGAATTTTCTTCCAATGCAGCAAAAGGGCAGAATTTGAGAGCATGATTAACATCTTCAACATGAAAATGTCATATGGCACAACGTTTGTCCTGTATCGTTCATTACAGGTAAGGAGTTTACCCTTCAACATTAGCCAAATAAAGGTGCAAACTCTTTGAGCCATAGGTACTTTCCAAACTTTGGACCAAGTACTATCAACTGGCTGCGAATCATTAACTTTGCATAATACTAATAGTATAGGTTGACTTGACAATAAAATCACCACTGCCTGTAAGGTTCCAATAACAGGAAGGTTTTTTGCCTTTTTCTATGGAAGCTGGGTTAACTGAAATACGAGCAATATGATCAAGGATATTTTGTGGCAGCAAATTTTTAAAAAGACCCGATCTCCACTGACCATCTGCATCAACAAAATCTGAGATTGGCTTTAAGCAAGTCAGACGCATTAATTCAGCAAAGGATAGGAATCTGAGAGGGTCAGAATCACCTATCCAAAAATGAGACCAGAATTTAATGCTATTCCCAGAACCTGGGTTCCATTTGACATACATCAATGTGTCTCGCCAGAGTTCCGAAATGCTTCTGCAGTAATAGGAACAGGGATTCCCACCAATGCCGTGAGTAGTTGTACCTTGAATCTGGTATTTGTCTTTACGGACCCGGACCCGCAAAATAGATCTGACTCAGCAACAATTGTATAAAAAAGATTCGATAAGGAGGCATTGTTTTGAGCTTCAGATTAATAATTCCAGGACTAGCAAATTTGTCTCCCATGACAACATATGTAAAATAAAATAAGTTATTATTTGTTTTTTAATATGCATAAGCAAGATAAATTTTAAAATAGAATAAATTATCATTAAAATTTATTTTAAATAAATAACAAATCCTAAGCACATTAAAATTAAAAAATTTTTATTTTATTTTATTTATTTTTATCTTTTAAATATTGAAATATTCCCCACGTGGAATAAATCTATCTAGTTGTGTTGTATAGAACATCATGACATATGAAGGAGTATACTGCTCATGGTACAAAACATTGCCTTTTGACAACTCTATTTTGAATAAGAACCAGCTTACATAAAATGTGATAACACAAGCATGGTCCTCTCGATCAACATCTAACATGCCAAGATCAATATGGCTTTTACTATTTAAATGACAACAGCATTAACAGGATGGAAAATTGTAATAAGGCCCTACAAAGACTATCATAACTCTCATTTCTTAATCAGAAGACTTGGGTGACCCCGAAAAAATATGACCTAACTGAAATGAACTCTTGCTCACTAATCCATCTGTATGAATAATTTGTTCAGGGACCCAAGAGCCCTGAGGAACAACTCCAAGTGCTGCTTGTCTTTCCCTGTAAGTTGCCCAAGTGACAGCATATAGACCGGCAATGATCAAAGATCCCCCGAGGATACTGTCGTGATAGATCGAAAACAAAATAATAAGAAACCCAAATAAAAATGTGTGACAGAAGTATATCTCAGTCCTTTTGTAGAAACTAGAAAGAGATGGTCGAACTTCAGTCAGTCCAACATGACCAGACATTTATTAAGTCTAACACAAAAATTTGCTCAGAAATGGACTAGTGGATCGATAAAGGCCTCTCCACCTAGCCACTTCATCAAATTAATATGGATCCATCAAATAAATAACATAAGCTCTACCTTCCCAAGAAAATAGGACTTCCAAGGAAAATTCGTGACAGAAGGGCGGATGCTGCAGGTTGAAGTGGTTATAAAGGGCAACCATAGCCGGACCCAAAACCTTGTTGCACCATGTCAGGAGTCCATAGTTAAGGGCAGATGCAATGGTTCCCTGTTTAACACAAAAAATGTACTGGTTAAAAATACTATCATAACAGATTGTTGCATAGACAGCTGAATTACTGTTTTAAATTGCCAGATCATAGACAATTTGCACAACTTTCTTGCTCAAATAGATACAATCTCTCTAAGTCGTGAAATTTTCCGAGACTGATAAGCCAGCCTTGGGACTCATTTTAGGCACCCCGCCCAACCAAAAAAAAAAAAAAAATCCCCCTCACTATTTATTTAACGCCTTTACCTTAGTAGTAAGTGAATTAGAATTACTCCATTCCTTCTCACGTTTCAGGGCATAAACTTTTAACACATTCTTAGATTGAATATTTATTTTATTTTCAACTTCTGTGTAAATCATCTTTGACCCCCATCCTTTTAACACCGTGGATTAATCACCGGAACAAACCAAATTATCATGTCAGAGAAATCCCACCTTAATAGAAGAGATCCATCTAAAAATAATGTTCTTACCAAGGGCCATGCCAGGCAAGTTTCATAGT
>NW_026557345.1:0-24294 GCF_029017545.1 Prosopis cineraria | reverse complement strand
TAAAATTTGATCTATAATGTTAAAAATTTCATCTCTAGTTATTTGTACTTTTTAATTTATAATTTTAGAAAATGTAATAAAAATTTATTAATTTATAATTTTTATTATATATTAATAATAAAAGTTAACATGATTAATTATTTAATTTATAATGCTAAAAATTGATACCTAATTATTATTATTATTATTGAAATGATAATTATATTTTTAACGAATTAATTATTTTTTAAATAAGAATAAGAAATTAAACTTAAGGTAATATAGTCAAATAACATTCTACTTTTTAAATTCACTTTTTCAAAAGTTTCAAATAGTTACATTTTAGAAATTCATTTTCAATCGCTTTCAATCACTGTTTGAATGTGCTTTCGGGATGTATTTTTTGTAAAATATTTTACTCAAATAATTTTTAATATCTTAAAAGTAAAATTTTATTTTGTAAATATAAAATGTAAGAAAACCAAACGCACCCTAGATAAACTTGCTCATGATCTTAGCGATAACTCTCACATCTTTGATTTTACCAACTTGCATACAGATGCGGTAGTTCATGAGAGATAGTTCTCTTAGTTTGTTTTTGTTTTCTTTTTGCCTGCTCATGTTTTTGAATGATGGATATATCTTTTTTTCATTAAAGAGAAAATGTTTTCAAGTATTTATCTGCAAACGAAGTACTTAGAATGTTGATAAATTCTCCTCGGCATTTCATTGGGTAAGACGATGCAAAATATCCTTCATGAGTAAGAAAATTTCGAAATTCTAAAAGGCAAAAAATACTGTGTGTTGGATTAACAGGTATTTGACTTTGAATTTGAATTTTTGAATGAAATCCACGGTCTGATTACATAAAATTTTATGGATATGAATTTGATCTAAATCCATTTTTTTTTAATGCTCGCATATATCTAAATACATGTTTTATTATAACTTTTTATAATTTTAAATTCTCTTTATATCCTAATTATTTAAAATTTTAATCACTTTAATCATATCATTCTCTTCACATTTTTATTATCAATGCCTCTATCACTCTTATCTCTTCTTTCATATTTTATTCTCATTTTTCACTAACTGAAAATTAAAAGTAAACTCATCACTCTCAACCTTCCATTTTTATTTAAATCTCAGTTCATTTCTTTTCTTTTAAAATTTAGTATAATATTTAAATAAAGGATTGTAAATATATGAATTTTACATATGAGATTCTAAATGTGAGAGATTTTAAATCTAAAATTTAAATCAAAATTTATCAATTCAAATGCTGCCTTAATGAACTGGCTGCCACTACAGTAAAAAGCCTTTTCTTTTTTTCTTCCCCCGTGATATCAAGCGTAAAAGCTTTTTCATCCATGGCATGGGAAATAACAGCTCATATTATATTGAAATCAATCATAATTACAATATACAATAAAGAATATGTATACATAAGAAAAAGGAAGAGTACACTGTCATGATTTGTTGCTCGAACAATACATGAAAGGGCACTCTTGTTAGCTAAATAACAGACATTACATACAACCTACAGAAAAAATTTCTTAAAATGGTACCTAATTGGGCAGCCATTCAACATTAATTAAGCTAAAACAAAAAAGGGAAAAAAATAAAACAGTTTTATCTTGCCAATATACATAGTAATTTATTCAATTTTAATCCCATTCCCATTTTTCAGCCCTTCATCTCCCACCTGCTTCAGAACTATACACAAACAGGTGGGTAATCCAAAACTCGTTAGCTCCTGTGAGTACCCTTGAGGCTCCGTACCATCATAACAAGCTTTTGTCTTTCGCCTTCTACCTCAGCAAATTTGAGACTCATTTCTAAGTATCTCTCTTGCATCTCCTTCAGTTCACTTTCCATTGATTTGTTTCTTTCCCTCAACGATCCTAACTTAGCTAATAGATCACAAGATTGCTACTACCATTATCAATCTCAATTGCTTTCAATGCTCTCTTTGACAAATCCACATCACTGCCAAGGACAAAGATTAAATCAGATCAACAAATTACTGAACTAACAAGGTTAGAAATAAGAATACCATAAACATATTGAGCAGCCACTGTCCATTAGACTGGTACTAAACTATATCTTGACGTCTGAGGAAAGCAGGATAATGAAGAAATATAAAAAGTAGTCAGATCGGACCTCTTGATTGATGACAATGCAACCACGTTTTCTTCAGGCGAATGTGTTGTGCCATTAAGATGCTCAACTTCACGTGTTACTCCTCCACATTCATCAGTTAAAGTTGCGATACTTTTATCCTCAACAACCTGTTTGAACAGTATTCCATCGTAAACGTATGGCACGAGTACAATTAAATAGCACTTCAATTCATTAATAAAAGCTACGTCTAGATGTTTATTGTTGCCATTAAGGCACTTGAAATATGCACTAATGATCAAGAAGAGACTTGAAGCATTTCGCAAATGTTTGCACATTCCTGACACATTGCAATATGTAAAGGTAAAGCATTATAACCTTTTGCAAAGCACTACTCTGATTGAATTCTTCCACTCTCTTCTCCAGCTCCTCAATTTTGTCCTGGAGTTCTTTTTCTTTCTTCAAAAATGAGGTTGCTGATGTTTCCAAGGCAGTTTCTTTGGATTTTATCAGGCCCTGCTGTCAACAACCAATTGTCACAAGTAAATTAGTTTATAATGATTTTAATCCCAAGAAAATATGGAAAACTCAAAAGCAATAATTGCAGATGAAAACAGCAATAGAGGAATTATCATTTGAATCAAGCATTCTTTGAAAGGACCTCTATCTACAAATAGAATTTCATAAGCTACCTCAAGCATAGTTATTTTCTCCTTCAGAGTAGCCATTTCTTCTGAATTTTGAGGGCTTGAGGAAGATCTTGTATTCTTTGGAATAACTCTTGTTCCATCAAGAAGTTGTGCACGTCCATTACTATCTTTGAACTTCTTCTCAATGCTGACTAATGCATTGTTTTTCTTCATTAGGTCACCCTTCAGCTGAAGAATTTGCTTCCTAAGCTTTTCTTTCTCAACTTCATCCTCAAAAAGGGAATGTCTTAAACCTCTGTATTGAGCTTGAAGTTCTTCCAACTCTGATTTTACTTGCTCAGCCAATGTCTCTTTTTCATCCTTGAGATGCCTAATCTTATTTAATTCATCAAGAGACTGCTCTGCTTCCTTCCTCAATAAAGCAATTGTATTAACTAACTTATCTCTTTCATCAATTCCCCTCTTTACCAGAGTCTCAGACTCCTCATGTGATTTCTTCATAAGTTCCAAGTCAGTTCCGAAGACTTCTTTCTGCTTCACTTGCTCAGAGAGGCGCAACATCTCCACTTTAAGCTTTTCATTCTCAGCCTTTAGAATCTGCACCTCCTCAAAAAGATCTCCACAGACTTTTTCCTTATGTTTCTTCTGATTTTCAAGCTGCTTGGACTTACCATCAATTTCCAACAGCATTTGTTGTGTCTTAACTCTCATTGATTCCATTTGAGTGGAAAGTTCATTCAGTTTCACCTCATTATCTGCTTTGACAGACTGACACTCTTCTTTGACCTTCTGTAACATTTCTTTCAGTAGACTATTCTCTGCACGCAATTCACTTGCTTCTGTGAATGCTTTTATGGCAGCCTTCTCATTTGCAACAAATGTAGATGTCATTTGCATTGAGAGCCTTTTAAATTCTTCTTGAAGCTTTTCAACTGCATTACCATTTTTTATTCTGGTCTTTCGTAAAGCACCCTCTGCTCGGATGGCTCTTTGCTCCTGCTCAACTTTGTCCTGTGTCACAGCATTCAGATCAGCTTCAAAAGACTCTGCTTGTTTCTCCATTTCTTCTTCCAATCTTCTGATGTGGGATTCAAGTTTGTTAATGGTAGCCATTGAACATGAGAAGTCTTCTGACTGTTTCTTGAGTTCGAATTCCAGACTCTCAATATGGATTCTGGTCATTTGTAAAGCTTCCTCTGCTCGGATGGCTCTCCGCTCCTGCTCAACTTTGTCCTGTGTTGCAGCTCTTAGATCAGCTCCAGATGATTGTGCTTGTTTCTTCAATTCTTCCTCCAATCTTCTGATATGGGATTCGAGTTCCTTAATGGTAGCCATAGAATCTGAGAGATTTTTCAGTTGTTCCTTGAGTTCAATTTCCAGGCTCTCAATATGGATTCTGGTCTTTTGTAAAGCTTCCTCTGCTTGGATAGCTCTCTGCTCCTGCTCAACTTTGTCCTGTGTTGCAGCTCTTAGATCAGCTCCAGATGCTTGTGCTTGTTTCTCCAATTCTTCCTCCAATCTTCTGATATGGGATTCAAGCTCTTTAATGGTAGCCATAGAATCTGAGAGATCTTTCAATTGTTTCGTCAGTTCAATTTCCAGGCTCTCAATATGGATTCTGGTCTTTTGTAAAGCTTCCTCTGCTTGGAAGGCTCTCTGCTCCTGCTCAACTTTGTCCTGTGCTGCAGCCCTTAGATCAGCTCCAGATGATTGTGCTTGTTTCTTCAATTCTTCCTCCAATCTTCTGATATGGGATTCAAGTTCTTTAATGGTAGCCATAGAATCTGAGAGATCTTTTGATTGTTTCTTCAGTTCAATTTCCAGACCTTCAATATGAATTCTGGTCTTTTGCAAGGCTTCCTCTGCTTGGATGGCTCTTTGTTCCTGCTCAGCTTTTTCATACATCACAGATTTTAGATCAGCTTCAAAAGATTGAGCCTGTTTGTCCAATTCTTCCTCCAATCTACTGATATGAGATTCAAGTTCCCCAATGGTTACCAGGGAACCAGAGAAATCCTCGGACTTCTTCTGATGCTTAATTTGCAGACTCTCAATATGGGTTTCAATATCATTTGCTGCTGCTGCAGCAGGAGGAGGAGATGTGCATTCATACTGAAATTTTAACTGATCTTGCAGTTGGCTCTGCTCCAGCTTATACGCAATGTCATGGTTTTCCTGTTTCAGTATCTCATAGTCAAGTGCAAGCTGCTCCATCTGGATCTCTAATTCATCTTTTTCTCTCCTGTAGATCTCTACTTCACCGAAGAGATCTACAATCTTTGCTCAAGTAAATGTGTCTCCTTAATGTTTCTGTGCTCATTAACAATTTCTTCCAGAACTTTCTGTTCTTTGTCATCATCTGTTTCATATTTCAAGAGATTTCTCCTTAATTCTTGGGAATTTTGACTCAGTCTGTAATTATTGGAAATATTACATACTTCTCTATTTTTCTTCTCCAACATTCCATCTAAGTCCTGTACAACAAGAACAAGTTCAGCATTTGATTCCTGCGTCTTCTTCAGTTGTAGCTGAAGATTGGCATTCAAAGCCTTCTCATAATTCAATTCTTGTCTAGTTTCCTCAATAAGAGTGCACAGATCACCAGTTTCCAATTGTGCACTGCTTTTAAGTTTGGCCTCATCCATACGTTTGTAAAAAGACCTAAGATTCTCACATTGTGTCTGGTGTGCATCTCTTTCCTCTTTCAACCTAATAACTTCCTTCGAGAGCTCCTGCCCTCTTTTGCTTTCTTTCACAATTTGTTTCCGAAGAGTCTGTACTTCCAATTCTGTCACATCCACTTGTCTAGTCAAAGCAGAAAGCTCAGCCTTAAGTCTTTCAATCTCCCTATCTGATGCCTCTTGAGACCTTTCCCTTGGAAGAGCATCATGGGAACCATTTGTCAAATCACTTGTACTCAACCCACGTTCCGAGTCAGCTGACCAGTCAAAGCTTAATCTTGGGCGTTCCTCATGCTCTGACGTTGTGGTATTTTGACAAGGCTTTTGAGGCTCTGAAATGTTGTTAGTACATGAAACCAAACCACGTGGCTTCTGATGGATGTTGGCATTTCCTAGTCCAAGATCTTTGGGAGTATCGAGTCCAGAGCTGCTGCCAGAACTGGACAATGTAAGGTCAGATCCACTGGATGTCCTACAATCAGCACTAAATTCAGCTCTAAGGGTAATTGCTTTGGCAGAGACATCCTGGAGAACAGAGAAAAAGTAATTTTGATTATTTGCAAACATTCTGTAGCAACACTAGAAAAGGAAAATAAAATTGACCAATATATTATGACATTTAGAGAATTTAAATTATGAGAACATGACAGAAACAACTCTTCACAAAGTTTTGTTGAAGTGCAGGCCTAACTTCCTGAGAATGACCAAGTTCTTGGGATTCAAAATGGCTCTATTATGACATTAGAAAATATCAATTATGAAATTAAAGGTTACCCCCCGGGGTGCCCGGGAAACAAACTTACTTCAGCAGAATTACTTGTATGGCTTTCATCTATATCTCCATCAATTAAATAGGTTCTTAAGCTTCTATCTTGGGATTTTGTTTTGACTTCTTCACATTCGTCCTCTTCTCTGCATGTGTTATCCAGCAAGAAAAAGCCCATCACCTAAACGTGCTGAGTTTAAGGAAACTCTTCAAACTAAAAAGCAAACATAACCTACCTTCTATTGTCATTTTCCTGTAGCCTCTGTACTGATACCTGCTCATTAATCAACAAATCAAATTTACCGAAATTTATATTATAATCAGTTAAGTATGGTTTTTTCCAAGTTAGTCCGACTATTTATCATAAGGTTTCCTGAAATTTCAAAGCAAAGAGATAAGAGCAAGCACTGACATGCAAAACAGCATCACAGTGAGAATTCTTGATTGAACAAGAGATAGTTGAAGGCTTTGTGGCCTCAGCATAATCGGCGAAATTAATCAAAACTTCCCCAATGGAATTAGCTTTCGTTAGTCCCTACATAGTGATAGAACCCAATTATATCTCATTCTGACACAAGCAAACACTTGAGATAAACTTGCTGCTTAAATGAGTGAGACAAATGTCATACCGTTGATATGACAAAATAATATATTCTGTCATGGATCTTCCCAGTCTTGGGATCCCGTGTGAATTTGACTGTTTCGTAAACCGGATTTTCCCATCTACAGACTCCATCTCGAACCGTGGTTTTCCCTAATCTCGTAGTTGGCTTTCCAACGTCGTCCGGAATTATAAACAACATCAAGGCATTTACTCCAGATTGCAGCACCTGACATCGCAAAGTAAGATGTCTGAACAGTCAATATAAATTCTAAAGTCTCAACCCTACCACTTTGTGCAAAGCCACGGGAATTCAGGCATTCAGCTGTTACTGCAGCGCTTGACTATAATTTACAGAAATTTATAGGAAGCGGTACAAGATTTCCCCACTTTTTAATTATATTTCATAAGCGTAAGAGAAGAGGAATTGGCTTTCCAAGCAAAGCATGAGTCATAGAAAGCTCGTCAACTCTAAACTGATCAAAATTATGAACAATTTCAAACTCGAAGAAAAAAATTAAAATGAAATTTTATCGGCAGCCAACAGAAGCCAGTGGGTTATCACCACTAGACTGCGTTTAACAATAGAGGGAGTTCAGAGTGAGTCAATCACACTATCGAAAACACAAAAGCACAAAGATATGAAACCAAAGCGATAGCAAACTAGCAATGCCTCCCAAGCTACCTGACTAGCACGGAATTGCAGCTTGAAAACAGCTTTGATCCTGTGCTTCTCGCTCCTCCATCTCGTCGACCTGAACATTCTTGATCACTCCACCGCCGACTAGGTTTCACATGTCACGCTGACCCCGAAAACCTGGCTTAGTCACATCAAACCACTGAATCTGGGCAGATAAACACCCTCATTGTCCGGGAATCCGACAAAAAAGCCGGCGAGGACAATTCCGGCCATGGCGCTGCGATATTTCAACACATCATGAAGCTGGGTGATATGATATACACAACTCAAAAGCGTAAGGCAAAGAGAAGATGGAAGAAGTGAGATATCACAATGGATTGAAGGTAATAAAACTCAATGCCCGAGCTCGAGAATTGGAAGCTTGCAGAATCAGTAGATCTGAATTCTTGAAATGAATGTTTCTTTTTTTTTTTTCCTCTCTCTCTTAACTCTATCTCCTCCGTTTGCAAGGGTCTTTAAGAAAGAGATGTTGACACATCGTTTGAAAAACAAATTTAAAATAGGTATTTGCATGCGTCATATATTTTTTTATTTTAAAAAATAAGTGAAAAGGAAAGAATCTTCTGTTCTGTGTACTAATTAAAAATTAACTCATTGGGTGAAAATTTACACCATTATTATATCATTATTTTATACATCAGTCTTTAAATTTGGGAAGGGTTACAAGCGTGTGATGAAAAATCAATAATAATTAATTAATACTTTCTCTGATCAAAAATATAAATTATTTTTTAATTAAATTTTATCATTAATAAAATAATTACTTATTTTAAAATTAATTATATCTTTTTTATATTTATCCTTATTTAATAGGGTGTTTCACTCTAAAATAAATATAAAATAATTTATTTAATATGATATCTTTTAAAAAAATATTACATTTTAAAAAACTAAATATACATTATATTTTGTAATCAAGAGAGTATTGATATTGATTAAAATATAAAATATATATTTATGTGTTTAATAACTATAATTCAATTAAAATTCATTGGCTAAGGTATATATTTAATTATTTAATATTATTTAAAATTTCATCTTTTTAATTTTATAAAATATTTTTTTATTTTTTAACATTGACACTAATAATTTTAAATGATTATTTTTTATATCAATCATTATTATTTTAAAAATTAAATTTAATATGTAAATATTTAAGAATATTTTATTAATATTTAAAATTTTAATATTAAAATTTTTTAATAAAACTATTAAAATTGAGGTTAAAAATTAAGAAAATATTTTATAAAATTAAGATAGCAAAATAAAACTTCATGCAAAGTTATTGAATAAAAAATGCATTTTAGCCAAATTCATTTATAAAGTTATTCAAATTCAGTTTTGTTGGATTAAATTTGAGTATTGTCAAATGTAATTAGAAGTAACTCTTATAACATGATTTTTTTAAATTATATGTTTAGAGAATTAAGCCTTTTTTATTGGACTAATCATAGCTAGTAATAAATATTTTGTTTAACAACACAAAAGATGTACACTTGCGCATAGAAAGCTTTCCTTTTTATTGAAAGAAATTAAAGAAAATCTGAAGAGGATTTAAGGAATGTCAAATGCATTCCAGCATCATCATGGGAAAATCTGAAGGGGATTTAAGGAATGTCAAATGTATTCCAGCACCATCATGACTTGCAAATAAAAGTGCAAATATAAAATTAAAAGCATATTATGTACCTAAAAAATGAAAAGCATATTTTGACTTGGTGTATCATTGGATTCTCTTAGAGTCATAATCATTATATTTGATTTTGAGCACTTTTATATTCCATTGCATTAACTTTTGCGAAATTACGGGTAGGATTAACAAATAAAGCTAGTCATCACTCACAAACGTACCAATATAAATTTATTTTATAGTAAAAATTAATCTAATTTTCCTCAATTTTTCATAAGGTTCTTATAATTTATTTTGTTTCAATCAAACCCATATAATTTGATTGATTAAATATATTAATTCCTAAAGGGTGAATTATTAATGAATGATTAACTTTTTTGCAAAAAAATAAATTTTATTTAATTCAATGTTTATATTTTTATTATTTTTTATAAAAATTATATATGTATAAAAAAGTTTAACCTTTAAGGATTAACACATATTTGATTAGTTACTATGAGGGCTTAATTAAAATAAAATAAATTATATGGATCTAATTTAAAATTAAATAAATTATAATGATCTTCATATTAATATTTTTCTTGTTAATATTTTATCACAAATTCTAATTCAATTTATTTATTATTATTAAATTTATAAATTATATACAATAATCTAGAGAAGAGTATTTGAGGCGTTAGCTTTGTCCGTAATATTAGGCATTACTTGCCGACGAAACGCTACGGACCTATGGTCGGACCATTATTGGGCTAACGTTAAAGACTTAAAAGTAGAGAGAAGAATTTGTGTTAGTTTTAAAAAAAAAAAAAAACATGGAATGAGGGGGAGACAAAAATTTTGTGGAAATTTTTTTTTAAAAAAAAAAAAGGGCCAACGGTCGGCTTCGCTTTCTTCTATATTACCTTCCGCCTCTCTTTCCGGAATTTAGACGAATATAATTTCTGCCTTATCCCTTAATATCAAGATTAATATGACGAAAGTGACATTTTAACCTTCACAAAATCTCTCTCCCACGCACACATATAATAGGAAGAATTACATTTTACAAGGCATGGTCTACAAGCCATATTAGCTTACTTATTTATATATATTATTATTATGTAATATATTACATATATATATATATATATATAAGGCATAAGATATGCAATATATAAGGTTAATAAATAAATAGGATCCTGAGTTCTTGTTCAAAAATCATTCTGGACCATAAACTTTTAAAATATACAAAATAAATCCTACAATTTTAAATTCATAATAAAATAAACCCTATCCATTAAGTTTTTAACATAATTATTGTTCATGCAGATACTGTTTAGGATTTATTTTTTTTACAAATTTAACCCTGACTGTTACAGTACCTGCGTAGGCAGAAACGGTGTTAAAAAAGTAAACGGTCAAGTTTATTTTGCTATAAATTTAAAAGTTTAGGGTTTATTTTATATATTTTAAAAGTTTAGAAGCTAGGATAATTTTTGAGTTATAGTTCAAGATTCTATTTGCTCATTAACTCCAATATATATATATATATATATATATAATACTTAATTTAGAAAGCAAAAAATAATCAACTCCATCCCTTTTTTCTCATTCTTACTTGAAAGCACTAGAGAAGTTCTTCCTTTGTTGTGTTCTATTTTATTAGATTTTGTATAATAAATTGACAATATACTAGTTTTACCATTTAATTTTTAACTGACCTGTTCTTTTTTTATTTTTAGTTTCTTTGTTATATTGTCAATTGTATCATAAATTATAGTATCATAAATTAGAGAATGTTCTTATATTGTATTTCTAAGATATCATATTAATATATTTTTTTCATTTTAAAAATTTTCAAATTACTTTTTAATTTTTTCCTAGATAATAAATTCAAAAATAAAATAAATTATTTATACTTTTAATATGCACAAAAGTAATAAATTGTAAAAAATATAAGGTTGTTATTAAAATAACTTGTCATACATTTACTGCATGGATAAAAAATGATAAATATTTTGTTTTGAAATGAGATCTATTTTTTCTTGTAATATTTTTTTGTTCATAAGCCATAGAATCCATTGAAAGTAAGAATTTGTCCATTTTTTAAACTCTATCATCTAGAAAGTTTTACACTAGGAAAACTGTGTTATAGTATTTTCGATAAAATTCAACAGATTATAAACTTTTCAAATAAGTAAAATCTAGATTTACGTTTTACTTGTCTCAAACCTATCTTGTATAAAAATACATAGACACACAAAATGAGTATTTAATCTCATTTCCAACTTTATATTTTGAGTTTTACTCGTTTATTTCAAATTAGTTTCATATAAATAATTGAATTTTATGAAATTATTAATTGTGCATTAGTATGATTTCAATATTATGACTTATTAGTCAATATATTTAAGTTAGATTTCAATTTTCTCTTATTTGATTTTTATATTAAGAAAATTTATATATAAAAATATTTTTATCATATGAAAACATTTGAATTATAAGATAGATAATATTAAATGATATAGAAAAATATTTATTTTCATAAAATATATTAACTAATATTACATTATATATTTATTAACGAACAGTATATATTGATTTGTATATTTATGTGTTTTAATGTGTGTGTATAGGATAATATATATTATCAACATATTTAAATAATAATAATAATAATAATAATAATAATAATAATAGTATACAAAAATATGTTGAGTTAAATATACATGTTTAATTAAATAATATATTAAATTCTGTATATTATTGAAAAGTTATTAACTGACAAAGGATGCCTAAGGAAGGATTGAGGTCTTGAGTTAGAGATGATCAAGGCAATGTCACAATTAAAGAGAATTAAAATGAATTGTTGACATGATGGTGATATATCATAAAAGTCTAAGCGGCAATGATGTGATGGGTGGTGGGGGTAATGTATATATGTCTGTTTGGTTCAAGAGAAGAAAGGGTAAGAGGAGGGACTCCCTCCCTTCCCCTCCCCCACAACCAAACACACCCTAAGAGGTGGTATGATAATGCTTGTACTTGCAAAAATTTTTAATTATAAAATAAATTAATAGATAAAATTTATTAATTAGTGATAGATATTTTCTATTATTAAATTACTAACGGATTCTTGTCTTGTCACTAAATTAATAATGCCATATTTGTGAAGGAAATTAGAAACGACCAATCTGTCACTAAATGAAAAATTAGTGATGAATTTTGCTTATTAATTTGTGACAGGCGTGTTTATCACTAATTTCATGTTTTCTAGTAGTATGTTTAGAGATAAATCTCCCCACTAAATCTTGTCCCACGGAGCATTTTCTAGTTGTATTATAGTTGTGGTGAGTCATCATCTTGATTATTATGTAAGCTTATTTAAAAAGTTTATTTAATATTTGACCCAATAGGATTGAATATCAAATAAATGTATTAAAAATGATTTAAAAAAGATTGAAAAACAAAACATGTATGTCATCCTAATTTCAAAAGGGGAAAAAAAATTCATAGTCATAGATTCTCCATAAATCATTATTAATTAGATGCTGAATATTACGAAGAGTCTCCCCCACTTACGACAATAACTTTGGAACTAAGTTAGGCATTTTAAAATTAATATAAGTTAAAGTAAATAATGGAAAAATCCAGATATATGTTGCAGTATGGCGGTAACTTAGGTTAGAAAACAGTTAGCAACTTAAGCTGGAAGTTACAAGGATAGCAAGATCTTGATTTCTGGAATGGTTTAAATTTGATCTAAATTTCAATTTTTGCGGTGGATTGATTTGGAAGGCAATTTTTAGTTTAAAGCTATATTTTAAGAAAGAAAATAATGGATTGAATGGCCCAATCCACATAATTCTTGAGTTAAATTGTTTACCCAAAATTTAATAAAAATTAAAAAAGTAATATAAAACATTCCTTAAACTTAAATGATTAAAGATATACATAAGTAAATATTCTTTAATTAACAATGATTAATATCGATTATTACATATTTTCCAAAATAAGTTTATAAATATCATAAATGTTACTGCTTGTTTTTAAGACTTTTGCATGTGATAATAAAAGTGCATCTAATTATTAAAAGTTTAATAATAGAATTTTGCATTTAAGAAGCTTAAAAGTTAAAAGAGTACATGTAATCCTTGATCATTTGATTTAACTAATTAAGAGAGTTAAATTAGTTTATCCTCAAATCTTGAGTTTGTGTCATAAAATATGCAGTTACCTTAAACAAAAATGTCAATACACATCAATTCTTAAAATACTTATGATGTTTTTATTGATAATAACAATCTCCCACAATGAAAGTTTAGATTTATTTGGATTAACGATAATAATATCCTAAATTTTTTAAGTTATTGAGAGATGGAATAAGAGAAAAAGTACACATGGTCCCTATTTAACAAAGAAAAATGACATCCTTTAATTTTTACTAGCAGGGTAAAAACTGTTATTATAATATTAATTGCTAATCATGAGGGAGAGGAATCTCTTCAATTTTTTTCCTCCACTTCTCCCATTCTTATTATTTAAATTATTTTATTAAATAATTTTTTTAAATAATAAAATTAATAAATGGTGAGGATGGAAAAAGTGAAAGAAAATGGAGAGAAGAGAAATGGAAAGATCCCTCTTACTCATGTATGTACGTGTACGTGGAATAAGACAAAGATCACAGATACAATGGTACTTGAAAGAAAAAAGAAAAGGGAAAACAAATTCAAGGTCGCTAGAGAGGTACTTGTTAGGCGGAAAGGTCGATGCTTGACGTAATAGGGTAGGAGCTCGAGGTTTCACCAGGGACCACAAATTTACAACTCTCATCCACCAAAATTGCCAGAATATATCAATCATACATCACTCACTCAACGTAAAGGGGACATTGGACCGACATGATCTGTGCATATACCTTGCATTATTCGATTATCGATCATTTAATATTATTAAGTATGCGGTTGATTTTTATTTTGGTACAAGTATGTTTGTTAAAAGTTTATTTAATAAAAATTAATTTCATAAAGTTCATTAATGAAAAAGTTTTTTAATACATTTTATCACTAGTTAGTTTAATAAATTAAAAATTATTTAAATATTATTTAGTAAAAATTATTTTTAAATGTATAATTACTAAAAATAATATGAATTTTATGATTTGAAATTTTTGTTACGTAAAACTTGATTTATTGAAAAATATATAAATAATATAAAATTTGATATGATGAATACTAATTATATATAAATATTTGTATAACAACAAAATAATTGAATAAAAATATTATACTTATAGTTGTGTGTGTGTAAAAAAAATTCAAAAAATTAATAAATAAAAAAATAACCGACAATGCTTAAAATAATTAATAATATGTAATATGGGAAACTTGGAAATTTAATTGATTGTAGGAGGAAGAAGAGGGTGATATGGTAAACATGGAAATATTAATTGATTTATTAATATAAAAGAGCAAATTAGCTCCTAAATTATACGTCTATGAGCGTTTAGGACCCTATATTTATTTTTGGTATAATGTTTCTCTTTAACTTTTAAGAGTAGTGCAATTTAGCTTCTATAAGTTAACTTTCATTGTTAGTTAACTAGAAAATGACCTCAAAAATTACAAAAAAGGACCAATAAAATTTTTTTGGTCCTTTTATATAATTTTTATTGGGTATGTAACATCCCAAAGTTTTTTACCAGAAATTTATAGATCAATTAAGGAAAAATTAGTAAATAAGTAAATTAATAAAGTTAATTGCGTTTTCATATTATTGATGGATCTATTGGTTGTTTGGACAACTTTGGAATTGAGCTTGGAGGGTAATTGGACCGACATGGCCCAAGTAGAGGCCCAAATTACATGTGGGCTAGATTGAGCCATCCACTATGATGGATGCCTTGTGTGTTGCAGTGAATGACACAAAATTTTAATAGATTAGATGCATAATCGGGCAGAATCAAAAGAGAAGCAAAAAAAAATAAAAATGTGAGGGAGCTCAGGAAAGAGGATTGGCTTTGCTAGGGCAACAAGATTTAGTCCCTTGGAAGTTTGTTTGGCCCTATGATTATCCAACTAAGTCTCTTACTCCTTTCCTTCCACCTTTCTACTTGGATTTCTCTTGGTTTTTTGAAGTGGGAGATGATGATTTTGTGACCCAAGTGTTTGGTTTTAACCCAATGACTTAAATGGAGTTATTGAAAGTTGGTTTAAAGTACTATACCTAGGAATAGTGGTTTTAAAGAGTTTTATGGTTGGTGCTTTAGGGTTAGACAAACCCTAGCTCTTAAATGAGAGTTTTAGAGTCATGAGAAACCTTAATTGGTGTTATTTGACTTAATGAAAGTTAAATGAAGTTAATGAAAGATAATTAGGACTTTGATAGTGGTTAAATATTAGGTAAAAGTGTTATTTTGTGTGTGTGTGTGTGTGTGTGTTGTGTGTGTGTGTGTGTGTGTGTGTGTGGTGTGTGTGAGATGTAAGGTTCTTTTAGAAATTATGTGAAGTGAGAATTGAATTTTAGTGAGATTGAATGTCTATGCTTGCGAAAATGAATTTAAGGAAATCAATATGATTAATCATGATTATGTGATGGTTAAATATGTAAATACATGATAAATTAACTTGTGCATGTGTATTTGGCATGATCATAAGACAGCTAGAGTTTGCTGAGGGGAGTATAGTGATTGCATCCATGTCGATATTACCAACACTATGGGTGGCTTTGGTGTTTTGTTTAGGGTCAAGTTTCTTGAATCTCTCCCAAGAGTAGGTGTAACCGTAGGACGCTTAGATCCCTGGGCCCTCAACATTACCTTAGATTGGGTGTATAGGGCTAATGACACCTTAGGAATTCAAGAATAGGGGAATTTGTCGTTCGAGAATGGTGATAGAGCCTTTAGTTGGGCTGCCTCCATCTATTGGTGAGCTTGAACCAATCTAATTATATCAGCTTAGTCCTATTTATATTGTTAGCCCATGGATATTGTCTAACATAATACGAAGGTTAGGATGGATTAAGGATCATGCATAATTATCATTTGTGAATCTTAACATTTTAAATGTATCATAATTGCATATTTGTGTTATCCTAATTTGTATACTTATACACTATATGGTTTATTGGTTGATAGGGAAGATTATTTAGTTACTAAAATCATGTCTCACCTCGTGGTTATAATTTTACTTTTAGTAGTGTTGGTAGGAGGAAGGGTGAGGAATTAGGAGTAGTCACTACTGCTTTGTATTGCCTTGCTATTTTGGTTAAATGTGTAAATGAATACATACATACATACACATACATATATATATATATATATATATATTGCCAACTAGGGTTGCATGTATTTTTGGATACTTGCATGATATTAATTATTGCTGTGTAATGTATTTGGCCTAAGATATGTGTTGAGACCTATTAATGGTATAGGGCCAAAATACTAGTACTAGTACATGTGAGATGAAGTTTAACTTGTTATGCTATGAAATTCCCATATTGTAGTTAGTGTTGGATGATTATGGCATTTAGCCCCCCTTTGATTGAAATTATAGGTTTTCACTAGCCAAATCTTAAATCAATGTTGTTGTTGCTTGTATAACTATTCAATCAAGTGCTTGTTGGTTGATTAGATGGGGTTAAAGCCTCAATTGTGGTTAATGCCAATTGGCTTGATTTTGGGACAATTGGCTGTGTTTTGCCTTAGAAAAGTAACCATTTCACATCTAGGTGTCCAACTTTTAAATGAGATCATTTTGGAACAAAACTAGTGCCATTATCTAGATAAGTAAGTAAACTTTGTGTGGGTATTTAAATCGCCTTAATTAGACATAGAATGGAGAAATGACGCATGTTAGAAGTTCATCTCCAAGTGCTGTCATGACAGTAAGTTTGCTGTCATGAATTGTGCTGTGCGCCATGGCACCATGCCACATGGTGCCTTGTGCTATGGTGCATAGCACATAATTTTCATTTGTAATGCATGTGCCTTTTGGCAACGGTGGACCAAATTGGGGAATAATGATTGTTTGGCCTTTGTTTGATTTCCACACAATTTATATTGAGCTCAACGAATAATTTACAATTTTTTCATGCTTCCATGATTTTCATGGGATCTCAATTTTTAAAATCTTTAAATTATATTTTAAACCCTTTTTGATTTTAGTAAGTTATAAAGGTCAGTTAACTCCTAATTACCATTATGGATGTGTGGCTTTGTAAGTTCTAGTAATGCCAAGACAGATATTACAAAGTCCTGGTCTATATTTTTGGATCATTTACTATAATTTTTTGGTCCTTTTCTATAATTTTTTTTTCATTTTCTGATCAACTAATTGTTCAAGTTAACTTTTGTTAACAGTAGGGGTTAGATTTCACCATTTTCAATAGTTGAAGAAAAACATTATACCAAAAATGAGTTTAAGGTCCTAGAAACTCTTGAATTTATAGTTTAGTCTAATTTGTCATTTAACTCTTTATTAAATGCTTGATTGACTCTCTACAAATGGAAAACTTATTTTTATTGGCTCTAACAAAGAGGACTTTCACTTGATGAGTCGGTAATAGACTTTCATAAAACTATAAAAACAATATCCCAAATAACTTTTGCTTTCAGATAGTATGCTAATAGAACCTTTCACTACTACAAATAACAATTTTAATGTCACTTATCTACGTTGGTTGGGACAAAACAATGTAGAACAAGGAGGCAATGACAGACATGCTAATAAATTGAACTTTAATGACTTTTCTACTTATGAAAATCTAAAGTAGATGCATTCTTTTGAATGATACATGAAAATTTTAAAAGGATATTAAAAATATCCATATTATCCTTAAGCATCAATTGATAAATGTAACTAAAGGAGCTATTGAGTTTTGCAATCAATATTTAAAAGGGGTAAAGGCAGTTGGACTTTCAAAGTCTTGACATAAGGGATTTAGGCTTTCATGTAAAGGAACGTGAGGGGTCAAAGTGAAGAGTATTCATCATGAAGAGGTGTTGCAAGTATATTTATACATCTTGAATAATACAAAAGAAGTTCAACCTTACTTATATACTTATAAAATGATGTTGAAGGACAAATACAAAAAAAAAAAAAAAAGTCCATGTAGCTAGCTAATGAACAAGAGACATTCTAAGAATGGTTTACAAAAAATGTTTTCAATGAGGCCAGTGTGTCTAATACAATCATATGGCTACCTGAAGGGCATCATTTTGAGGTCATCTGTTGGAGGAGATATGACATAAATGGGTATTCCTTCTAAAGAAAAGCTCGAGATGACAAAAGTATGATGTAAAATAGTGAGGTTATGGTTGAAGTTGAAGCAATGCATTTCTCTAGTTTAAAAGATAAAAAAATTAAAATTAGCATCCATGCCCTACCATGGAGTTATTGATGAGGTATGGGAGGTTGACTATATTAAATTCAAAGTGCTAGTCTTCATATGTAAGTAGGTCAATAGTAACGACATTTAAGTGGATAGGGTTTCTGAATTTAACTTAGTAGATCTCAACAAGGTGGGTTACATAGAAAGAGCCATTCATTTTGATAAATCAAGTACAACTATTACAAATCTAGCAAATAAACAAATGCATGTAGTTCTCCAAAGTAAAAGGTTCAAAACCACCTTGATGAGTTATTGACTCAAGTATTGAGATTTCACCTTTCTTCAAATCTACCTTAATCAATTGACGTTGATCAAATAGATTATGGGTAACCTTTTAGAGATGATTATTGTTAGGGAATTTGGGAGAATAAATATAATAAATTCAGTTGTTTGAACACTATATTTTCATTTGCAACCAATTTCAATTAAAATTGTTCATGTTTAAATTTTTGTTTTCTTAACAGCATTTGATGGAACTATGCATGTACGATGTCATATACTTTGGAGTTACTATAAAATTTCAGCGAGTAATTTATTTTTATTTATGGGTTAAATATAGAGTTTTAACTACTACTTATTCTAATTAATTTTCATTATTGTTACTTACACTTACAATATTTTAAAGACCAAAGAAATATTACAATGATGATATTGATGAAGTTCAATATGATTTATCTCAATACTTGCTTCAAGGAATATGGTCAAGTAGAATTAGAAGTATAGTAGTTTTGCAAAATTTACTCTTTTGACATAGTTTCCAAGGTTTGCATTTTGGCAAATTATATATACAATTTGGATATTAGTTGAAAAATTTTATATGGTTGAATTGTTCTAGTGCTATTGGATTTTATATTGTTTGTTCTTGTTCTGTGTCTAGTTTAAAATGTACAAGTTTGGGACAAATTTAATTTATAAATTGTGTGTGTGTATATATAATTAACATTTTTATGTTGGTTACACAGTGAGCCAACATAGTAATTCATTACTATAAGTAACATTTTTACATTGGTTACACGTTTACATTTTCTCCACTATACTCAGTCACTATATTTCGAATAATCACAATCATCATATCAATTATGAATTTTCTCATTCCAACACATATCATAGTTTTGAAATCATTTCACATTCAACTTCGCAACTACAGTCAAGTCAAGTTTAATAAAACCTCACATGATTTTAGCATACATTAGCAACCACAAATTTGATTATTCAAGCAATTTCTTTCAACCTTGAAAACATAAATCAAATAAAACAACTACATATAATAAATTTCTCCCAATTACCTCAAATGTTTACTTCTCAAAATTTTGCTTCCAAGCTTGCTCTTCAAGACTAATATAGTGAGAGGATGATTAATCTATAATTAATTAAGTCCATAATCATCAATATTGCTATATATGTTGAAAATTATGCTCTAGGGCCAATCATTGTACAATAAACATTGTTATTTAATGAATTTCTCTTTTGTTATCATATTAATTGCATGTTCACTATGATAACTATATCCTTAGACAAACTATAGTGATTGTCCTAAATGTCCCCTGATCGGTCATCTATGAGGGATCATAGATGAAACAAGACTAGTATTGACTTTTATTAATTATAAATATATAAATGAAAGTTGTAGGCACTTGAAAGAGTATAAGATGCTGGACTAACCCATTATGAGAAAGCTACATGGTACCAGTCATAAGCTTATTTTTATATATAACATATCATTAAGTCCTTTGACGTGAGATTATCATGGATTCTTATATGATGACCTCTAAACTTTGACCTAGTCAAAAGTCAGCTTTGACCAGGTGATCATAAAGGCTGTGATTAAGTTTAGTAATATTCATACTGAGGAATATGAGTGATCAAGATGGAATTTGTCCCTCGCATTAAGAGAGAGATATTACTAGGTCCTCGATGAGTAAAACTGAGAAAATGTATGATCATACTATAATGGAAAGAGTTTTTCCATTGTTATAGTGAGTCCACTCAAAGATCGAGAAAGTAATGGTCAGGTAAAGGAGAATGACAATTCCATGTCTCAAAATTGACCAAAATATTGCGTAATGAAAGGGATGTGGTATGGTTATACGATAGGTTGCATTGGATCATTCATCTCTATATGAATTGGGTAGTTACAATGTTTTGTTGGAGGCTACTTGTGACTTGTTGACTAATAGTATAATTAGTCTACTGCTAACTTTCATATAGGCCTACAGAGTCGCACATAAGAACAATCTAACTCGAGCTATAATGTCCAAATTCATTAAATCTGAAATATGTCTAGATTTAATGAATATAATATAGGGTGAATGAATTTTATATATGTATATATATTTGAATATTTATTTGATAAATATTTTCATATATATTTATATAAAATAAAAATTTAAAATATAATTATATATATATATATATATAATGTTTCTAAAATATATATATATTCATGTCTGTGTATATATGTAGATATTTATATGTATATGATATATGAAATTAAATATATATAATATATATATTTTCAAATATATATGTGTATATATATATATATCATGTATATATATATAATATAATATGTGTATGTGATATATATATTATATTGTGTTGGTTTTCAATTTATTTTATATGATAGATTAAATTTAATAATTAACATGATATGAGAATATCATATTAGTTCTATAGTTTTAATTTATAAGATAAATTCAAATTAGATATGATATTATAGATTTTATTTATGAATAAATTTAATCTAAATTTTGGTTAGCTCTTTAAGAGGAAGGCAAAAACCCTAATCTATATATAATAGATACAGAGGGATGTGCAAGGATGAATAGAAAAATAGAGAAAGTTACTTGACGGAAAAAAACCTCTGAGAGCCATGAAAAAATCCCTGATAAATAAAAGGATGTCTAATTTATAGATGGACATTAGATACAGAGAACGTTAGCACGTTGTTCGTGTTAGGAACTATTTATGTGGATATCGATAGAGGGAGTAGATTTACGTTATTAGCTTCTAAGATGCAATTACTTGGAGACAACATGTGAGGATCTCAAAATTAAAAGGTAATTCTTCCATTCACCTTGACTTAAACGAGCTCGTCTAATCCACATAAGGATAGGAATTTAAATTTTTATCTTCCGCTACACCTTCCTATTCAACAGTAGTACCAGAGTTAAGTTGAATTGTCATTTAAGTTGGGTTTTGGTTGACTATGTTCTTGATTTTTCATGTGATGGATTCCTGTAGATGAACATTTCCATAATAATTTTGAAATTTAAATGTGATTTTTTTCAAAATTAATATATGTTTTTCATGTAATGTATTCAAAACATATATATATATATATATTAAACTCATTTTGTATATTGGACTTTTATATGATATAATTAAGTTTACTATGATGCATATTTTCATCCGCATGACGTGTGTTTTATATGTAATCAATTTAGTTGGATTGTTAATGATTGACAATTTGAAGGCCTTAACCTGGCCCGCTAACTGGCTAGTAGGTCTGCCATGGCTAACTCTTTGTAGTGCAATCTAATTCACAATTTGTAGCTTTTTTTATATATTTGAATTATTTATTTGTTGTGTTTTCTTTTCCTTGAAGTTGTTTGAGTATGGTGACACATATGGCTCTAGTTTTACAATGGATGTAGTTTTTTAAATACAGCCTACATGTCGTGCCTCTCTTTATAAATTTTGAATGTACATTCTTTTCTCATCCTAATCCCTTTGTATGAATAAATGAGGTTTCTTGATGTAATTTATTTTCTTAGAGAGGTCCTCTCATTAGCTTGGGATGGACATAGGTTAGGTGAGCCATATTGTGTCATGTTTAATTATGCTTTTGATTAGATCATAATATGCATGATTTTGTATGAGATACAGTTACATTTTATTTTACACGATTTTTAAATTAATAAATCAAATCCTCTACTCAAAATCTTAAGTCACAATGCCGTTAATTAATGAATACTTGTCAAAACCTAGATCACTCAAATATAGTGGATACATTTGGGTTATCTTGGTGAGACAAGTATGAGTAATGGTGCTGCTCACATAGATTCATTATTGTTTGACTTAACTGAGATTATCAAAATGATGTTGGATCTCAAGGCTAAAGATGGGATTGAACATACTGGATCATATGATAATTGAATCCCAAAGATTTATGAGTTACATATGATGCAATTGGTAAATGAGTTACCTACCTAAATAACTTATCTAAGTGTCCTATAAAAGTGAACTTAAATTTAAGTGAAATATAGGTCTTAGCCCACTAATCAATTTTAAGGGTTGTTTTATTGGGAGATATAAAATTAATCTCATGTATTTTATTATTGTAGAATCATGTTGGCTAGTAATACTGTGACACTACCATTGCAATCAATCCTTGAGAAAGACAAACTCAATGGGACAAACTTTCTTGATTGGTTCAAGAACTTCAAATTGTTCTCAAATAAGAAAGAAAGGCATATGTCCTAGATGAACCTATTCTCAAGGAACCTATAGCCACCGCTCCAAGAGCTCAAAGGAATGCTTATGTAAAGCACACCAATAACTCGGTGGATGTAGGATGCCTAATGCTAACTACTATGGTTCCAAAACTTCAAAAAGATTTGGAACACATGGAGGCTTAAGAGATGATTGGACATCTTAAGGAAATGTTCTAGCAACAGGCAAGGCAAGAAAGGTATGAGACCCCAAAGGCCTTACATTCTTATAAGATGGCTAAGGGTGCATCAGTTAGCACTGATGTTTTAAAGATAAAGAGCTATATTGATCACTTTGAGAGGCTTGAATTTCCCTTAAGCCAGGAGTTAGCTATACATTTAATCTTGAACTCACTCTTGAAAAGTTATGACTAGTTTGTATGAACTATAACATGAATGAAATAGAGAATTCATTTCTAACTACATTAGGATACTTAAAATTGCTCAGCAAAACATTAAGTAAAAGTCTAGCATTGTTTTGATGGTTCAAAAGGAAAGGATATGAAAAACAAAGGCAAAGGCAAAGGCAAGGGTAAAGGAAAGGTAAAGGCTAAGATGGTAAGACCAAAGAGTTAAACAAGCTCAAATCTAAGCCTCCAGCTAAGAAAGCAAAGCCTCCAAGGAAGGAGTTTGTTTCTTTTGCAATGAACTTAGTCATTGGAAAGGAACTGCAAGCTTTACCTAGAAGATCTAAAAAAGAAGAAGGATAGCGGAGCTACTCCTTCAGGTATTTATGTTATAGATATTCACCTTTCTACTTCTTCTGCATGGGTATTAGATACTGCATGTGGTTCTCACATTTGTACGAATGTGTAGGGTCTCAAAGATAGTAGAAAGTTAATGAAGGGTGAAGTAGACCTATGAGTTAGAAATAGAGTAAGAGTTGCTGCTTTAGCTATAGGCACTTATGAATTACTTTTGCCTAATGGGCTTTTGTTAGTTTGAATAATTGCTATTATATTCCTGCTTTGAGTAGCAACGGTTTCTCTTTCTTATTTAGATAAGGAAGGTTTTACTTCTATTACTGGGAATGATAAATGTTTTATTTATTGAAATGACATTTTTTATGCTAATGGTGATTTCCATATGGGTCATTATCTTTTTAATATGGAATATCTTAGTAATAAAACATCTATCATGTAACTACTAAAATGATCAAATTGAACAATTTAAATCCAACCTACATATGGCATTATCATCTTGGCCATACAAAATGAGAAACACATTCCTAAGCTCCATCAAGATGGACTTCTCAACTCATTTGATTTTGAAAAATCTTTTGACACTTGTGAATCTTGTTT
>NW_026557344.1:0-24308 GCF_029017545.1 Prosopis cineraria | reverse complement strand
TGCACAAATTGAAAATTCTAAACTTGAGTTATAATACTTTTAGCAGAGAAATTCCGATTTGGATTGGAAGCTTGTTTAGCTTCAACACTTGAATCTTGGCAATAATAGTTTGGAGGTCTCATTCCTCTAAGCATATGGAATTTGTCTAAGTTGGAGACCTTGAATTTGAAGTCTAATTCTATCAATGGATCTATTCCGGTGGATATTGGAAGACTTCAACACTTGAAATTTTTAAGCATTTCTCGAAACATGCTTTTAGGAAGTATACCTCCAATTATCTCTAACTTATCATCACTTGAGCACATCTCTTTGTCTGTCAACTTCTTAGAAGGTATGTCTTGTATAATATATATGTGATTATATAAACATTTATTCTATTTCAAAATTGAAGAATTTATCATTTTTTGGTAATTGTTTATATTAGTCTTATATTTGATGTCAATCTAACTTGGGGTATGCTATTTACTATGTCTTTTCAAAGTTAGACCTTGAACCGAAAACATTTTACAATTACATGAAACACATTAACTATATAATTAAGCTATCATCACCGGAATAAATTTCAGTATTCTTTAAAAATTATTCCTTGAATGAGTTATCTCTGACAACAAATATTTTTGTTTAAGTAGACAATTTAAATAATGTTAGTGGGAATTCTCTTTCAGCGACGGCACTTTTTTTTTTATGCTATAATTTTTGGAATTCCTTTTCTACTCTTCAATTGTCCTAAGTTGATGCATGTATTATTGTATATGTGTATATTATTATTTTCTGGTTGGTAATATTGACTAGAGATCAAATTATTGAATACATGTATGAGATACAACAATAATGCATTCCCAGAATTATATGTCTTACTCTTTTGTTTAATATTATTTTTATACAAGCACTCGCGAAAAAAGTACAAGTTTATTTTGTGGCCATATTGTAGGACATATTCTCAAAGAAATGAATAAGCTTACAAATCTGAAAAATATGTACATGGGTATGAATAAGTTGTCTTGCCAAATACCAAGCATTGGAAATTTGATCATGCTTGAAAATTTATATCTTGCAGGCAATAACCTCCAAGGTACATTTTTAACAAATCATAGCTTTTTTTAACTATTGTTTGCTTTTATTTTTTGGACAATTACATCCAGTGGAGCGGACTTATTTACAAATAAGTCCCACATAATTAGAAACTACAGCCATAGCCATATCCCTTGAGATTTGAGTGTAATTTGAAATTAAGTTGAAGTAATAATTGTAAATTATTAATGAAATAGTTGTAAAAAATTAATCTTGAACTTTGTTGGTAACATATGATCAGTTTAACTATTAGATATGTGAAATCATAGTTGTAAAATATTGATATGATTTGTAAATTACTAATAAGGTATTGCATATAATTAGTATTAAACTTATCATGCATGATCAGTTTAATTATTGGATATGTGAAATTACAGTTGTAAAAAGTTAAAGTAATAGTTATAAATTATTAATGATGTAATTGTAAATTACTCAATTGATGTAATATATTTTTAATAGAAATATTATTGTCTTTGCACCCTAGTTTCAAATTATACTTAAGTCCCAAGGGGCCTAGCTATAATTTTTCAATTTTACGGGACTTATTTGAAAATAAGTCTGCTCTATAAGACCTATACATAAATTTTCCTTTATTTTTTAATGGGAATCATTATAAACAACTTTTTTGAGTGACCATAATTTTTGGAGAAGCATCCCTTCAAATATATGTCAAATTGACGATTTCATGGTTACATTTAGGAGGCAACACATTTTCATAAATCTATATTACAAAATAAATCAAGGACCCATTTGTTTACGATGAAAAAATAAGTGAGGTTTATATCATTCAGATTTTTTTTTTAAAAAAGTGATATATGCTGTAGATATTTTATAAAAAGCATATATTATTTTATGTTTGATAATAGTAATAAAAAGTGATTGTTATTTAGTTATTTTTAAATTTTATGATATCTTCATAGATCTCTATTCATAAAAAATTATTATTTAGTCATTTTAAATGGGCAAGACTTACGTATTTGGCCTTATACACTTAACGTATAGTACTTAAATCCAATCAAATCAAAACAAGTGAAATTTAATGTGTTAGTGATATTAATAACAAAAAACTATTTTAGAATAAATAATCTATAAACGATACACATCTCTTCATATAACTGGAAGCAACCACCATAACATATAATGCTAAGTATATAAAATTTTTCCTTTTTGAAAACTATTCAAAGTAGCTTTTCAAATTAGTCAGAACTTAGAAATATGTTTTTTTAATTTTTATTATTTTCAAAAGTTTAAGCAAATATCATAAAATTTCACAAAATAATTTTTCATAAAAAATAAGTGATCATCACGTAAAAGGAAGATCAAACAAATGGACCCCAAATTAAATCTCCAACTTTAATTTCATAACTTCTTTTTTACAAGGATTCTTAAAAATCATAAAACAAATTCATAGGATTTCATTTTATTTTAGGTTTTTAAATTAAAATTATTCTTTGTAAATTATTAAACCAAGTATATATATATATATATATATTCAACAGACTATATCAAATTTGTTTCCAAAAAACAAAAGTAAAATTGTGGGAGGTGAGACGTGTGGAATTAGCAATCAAAATAGAGTTACTTTTTTTTTTTGTTTTGTTTACCACATTGCAAAAGGAAGTATTTCTTTACAACAAACATAGAGATTCTCTCAAATCCAAAATTATAAACACAGATGATGAAAATAAGTTTCTGAGCATTAATTAACCTTAAACAGATATAGTGAATATATACATATACTCAAGGAATTGGAAAATTGACTATTATTTTATTTTATTATTTAGATTACGATCCAAAGCTTTCACAACTTGTACTACAAATTTAACAGACTTTATCAAATATTCACAACTTAAATTTTTAATTAAAAATGTATTTCAACTGCACATTATACTTTGGGATTGGCACGTAGCAATTCAAAACCATATATAATTAATGGGAATTATCTTTATTATTATTTAAACAAGCTTCTTATTATTTAAGAAGTAATTTTTATGAAAAGTAAAACAAAAAATATCGCTACCCCATATTAAACTTGTTAATTTATCAAGAAATATAATTCATCAAAATAAAAAATTAAAACTAGGCTAATATAGACTAAATTGTTTTCAAAACATGGAACAATATATATATATATATATATATATCATAATTTTATGGATGATTTTAAGTGTTTGCTCATCTTTTGAATATATAAATCTATATATGAGGACAATCATGCTTTTTAGACATATATAAGCTTATTTTCATTTAGACCCCTAACTTTAAAACACAAAATAACTTGAAATAACATAGAAAGTATGCGTTACCACAAACTTAAGTGTTGCTCTTTTTACTTACAATGATGCATAGTTATTATTATTATTTTTTTGTTTGCAGGAAATATTCCCAATGAAATTATAAGTCTTGCAAATCTGAAGATGATGAGCCTAAGGGTTAATCAGCTATCTGGCCCCATACCAAGAGGCATTGGAAACTTGACTATGCTTCAACAGTTGTATCTTGATACCAATAATTTAGAAGGTACATTTTCACCAAATTATAATGTACTACAATCATTTTCTTTTAACGTGATATTTTATACTATATAATGAATTCTTAATTTTTTTCTTGGAATCATGCATTTTCATTCCCCTCATGATTTTCAACTTCTCTCCAAACCTCTCCCAGTCTATTCTTTTCCTGTTTAGATCTGATTCTTGAACTGGTGAATCAACCAACCAACATGCTTTTCATGTTCCCCCAATTTGTTGACAAATTTTTACTAGTTCACTACACATAAGATTTAATGATTTATGCTAGACTTGACCACAGGCTTGTTCACATCCAATCGACTAGTATGTACCAATTGTTAAAACCATGATGTAACAGACTATTTAAGTTTGTAATAGTATAAATTAAAAATAATTTTAGAAGCTCAGGACAGCAAACTAAAAAATCATCATCCACCACTAAAAAAATACCTATAAGAGCGTTTATTTTAGACATAAAAAATGTGAAATTATGTGACAAAATTGTGACCACTAAATTAGTGACGGATCAAAGCATACTAAGTTTGTTGCAAAGGCCCCAATCCATCACAAATTTGTCCAAAATTTTATGTTTAAGTAGTGGGTAAATCTAAGTAGTTAGATATTTATAATTTTTTTATATTTTAATATTAACTTTCGTTGATACTTCAATTAATATTTGTATTATAGGATAAATACCTATGAAAATTGGTAATCTTCAATAGCTTGAGATATTAGAATTGTCTCAAAACAAATTGAGGGTTTATTCCATCAGAAATTTTCAACATGTCAACTTTGGAGGTCTTGTCTCTCTCAAACAATTCTCTATCAGGAAGTCTTCCATTAAATTTTGGATTTGGCCTTTCTAATCTACAAATGCTTTATTTATGGGGCAACAATCTTTTTGACAAAATCCCAAATACTATATCCAATGATTCTAAGCTAACCAAACTACAATTGCAAAACAATAATTTTGAAGGGATTTTACTAAACACACTTGGGCATTTAAGATACTTAGAAACCTTTTTGGAAAGTGATAATAATTTTACCATTATAGATACTTCCAATTCTGAAACTAGCTTTTTCAACTCATTGTCAAATTGCAGATATTTGAAAAGTTTGATTCTCTCAACGAATCCATTGCATATGAAACATCTCAAGTCCTACTTGTCTAATTCTCTATAGGTGCTACTTGTAGACTTGTGCAAGATTAATGATAACATACCATCAGAAATTGGGAATCTATCTAACTTGTTCCAGCTATCACTAGTTGAAAATTTTTAAATGGATCAATACCAAAAGCATTTAGCAATATACAAGCTCTTCAATATTTGAATCTTGAAGGCAATGAGCTAGGTGGCTTGATTGTTGATGAGCTTTGTGAAGTTAGAAGACTTGCATATATATATATTTATCTCGAAACAAGTTTTCTGGAGCAATTCCACTTTGTTTAGGAAAGCTTATGTCCTTGCAAAAACTTTACTTGGACTCCAATAAGTTGATTTTTGAGATACCTTCTTCCTTTTGGAATCTAATTGGTATATTGGAAGTAAACCTATCTTCCAATGTTTTAGTTGGAAATCTATCATTCAAGATGGGCAACTTAATAGCACTTATATCATTAGATTTGTCAAGAAATCGTATATCAAGCATCATTCCATTAGCCATAGGTGGCTTGCAAAATTTGTAAACTCTCTCATTGGCACATAACAAATTGCATGGGAAGATTCCTGAATCACTTAGGAATTTGCTAAGCTTAGTGAAGTTAGACCTTCTCCAAAATGAATTATTTGGTGAGATTCCTAATCTCTAGACTCACTTATATCCCTTGTGTATGTCAATCTCTCTTTTAATGAACTACAGGGTGAGATTTCAAGTGGCAGAGTCTTCAAAAGTTTAACATTTGAATCTTTCATGATGAATAAAGCACTTTATGGTGAGCCACCAATGCAAGTGCCTCCATGCAAAAAAGGAACAAGCAAAAGGTCAATAGAGAAATTATTTTGTTGAAATGTGTACTGCCAATGGCTTTGTCAACAACTTCAATTTCTCCAACATTGTCCTCTTTCAACAAAAGTGAATAAATTCTAGGCATCCATTAAAAAAGTTTTATCTACTTTAAGAATGCCAAGAAAGATTTCTTATTTTGAAATTTTGGATGCAACTCTTGGATTTCATGAGAGTAACTTACTTGGAAGGGGAAGTTTTGGTTTTGTGTTCAAAGGAAAACTTTCAAGTGGAATAATGGTTGCTGTTAAAATATTCAATTTTGACTCAGAAGAATTGTCAAGGAGCTTTGAGGTAGAATGCGACGCAATGCGTGATTTGTGCCATCCAAATCTAGTGAAGATCATTAGTAGTTGTTTCAATGCCAATTTGAAGTGTTTGATAATGGAGTTCATTCCTAATAGAAGCCTTGAAAAATGGTTATATTTTGATAACTATCATTTAGATTTTCTACAAAAGTTGAATATAATGATAAAAGTAGCATTTGCTTTATAATATCTTCATCATGACTTGTCAACACCAGTAGTCCATTGTGATTTGAAACCAAGTAACATTTTGTTGGATGATAATATGGTTACCCATGTGCGTGACCTTGGAATTGCCAAATTTTTAGATAAAGGGAAATCTAAGACATCATCGAGACAATATCTACAATCAGTTATATTGCACCAGGTAATCAACTTAAATCTTTATTATTCTTCTTTTACAAAACCCCATTTAATTGGAGTTACTACAGTAAGGTACATATGTTGTCTCATTTTTTAGATTAACACATTGAATGAAATTAGAGAAAAAATAAATTAGTCATTATTTATGTGAAATGATGCACTTGTTAACAAAACATTTTGTTTTTATACATGAGAAGTTGAATTGATGAACTACAGCACATTATTAAAGTTATTAGTGCAAAATAATGCAATTGAGTCTAATTTCCCTAATTCTTATACAAAATTTTATGGTTATTTCCTTACAATTTTGATGGCTTTTTTTATATTAAAAAAAGAACTATACTTTTTTTAACTAATTTAGTATACTTATGATTAATTCTTTGTTTTACTTTCAAACATGAATGTGATGGTGTGTTTTAATGTATGTCATTGTGTTCGGCCAAAAAAAATGTATGTGGGCTCATGCTCATCAATGTAGTACCTAGTTTTAATATAGTGTATATAACAATTTGAGATATATATATTCCTGTCAAAAATATATCCCATATATTATATTTGAGGAGAATGTTTTCTGACAGTTTTTATGTTCTAAAAACCATACATTTAAAGTACTATTTGATTGTCATTTTAAACCTATAATATATATATATATATATATCCAAGAAATTCTAAAGAATGCTTCAAGAAATGTAAAGGAATTTGTGCTATTAGTTAGTTATTATTTTACTTGCTATATCATATATAAGTTACTTGATATTTGACTTTGGTTGAATTAAATTATATCATATGCAGAAAATGGACTTGTTGGAATTGTTTCAACAAAAGTTGATGTGTATAGTTATGCAATAATACTAATGGAAGTGTTCACAAGGAAAAAGCCAACAAAAGGTATGTTTGTCAATGGATTAAACTTAAAGACTTGGATAAGCGAATCAATGTCACATGCATTGATTCAAGTCATGGATTCCAATTTATTACAAGGAGATGAACAATATGTTGGTAATATTTTGACAACTACATCCACTATTTTTAAATTAGCCTTGACTTGCTGCTCCAATTCTCCAACAGGCCGTTGCAATATGTTAGATGTTGGAGCATCATTGGACAGGATTGAGGACCTATTTATGCAAAGAAGTCAAGTTAAAAATAATTAATATTAAATCTATTTTGCAATTGGTGTTATTGTCTATCCTTCATTCCTTGACTATCCCTAAAGAAAGGGTGATCTGACGATATGTGTCACACCCCAAAACTAAGGGTATGATCGGCATGGAATATGAAGTAAACACACATTCCATAAGCCTTGACTGACTAGAAATTGAGCTAAAATAGTGATATGTGCAAGTTATATATAATAGTAAAGTTCGTAAAGTTTTAAAGTTTTTGTCAAAATTTTAGCAGAATCTCCCCTATAATTTGGACCTCCCGAAATTTCTACAATAACAACAAAACCTGCCAACCAGACTGGCAAGGAGACTAGCTCCATTCCTGCAATTTTTACAATAACAAAATAAGACTAGGATCTAACTATGGTGTACATGGAGCACTAAAATTATAATTACAAAATACAGTACCTAGTTTACCAAAACAGTAATTGCAATATACCTCCTCCTTTTTTTCTGAGAAAAAACAAAAAGGCCCTCAATGATCTACTGGAGGTGTAGGGTCAGCTACAATATCTGGGACAAAATGAATTACCGGTGATAGTGTTCCGATCAAAATTATAAGTAAGAAAATATGAAAATAATAAATTTAGCTTCAAATGACTTAATGAAATAATGAATTACATCCTTTGGCTAGAAACAAAGAAAGATTTTTCCCAATAATATGATCTTGAGATTAAACAATGCTAATAAGATCACATACATGTTAAAATTTTATATTAACCATAAATATAAAATTTTCCAATGACAGTGTAGTGCAATAAAGTACTTTTAAAGAATTATTAGAGAAATGATAAATTTTTAGCTTAAAATTAGGAGGGCTTTATCAGAACGAATAACAAGCGTGGACACACAGTCCATGAGGGTAAATAACCAATCAAGCATGGACACACAGTCCACAAGGGTAAGTAACCAATCAAGTGCGGCTAGAAGTCACGACACAAGCGCGGCAAGAGCCATGAATCAAGCGCAGGCATGAAGCCCATGAAAACAAGCGTGAGTACAGTGCTCATGAATACCATCCCTCTGATCCACGTGCGTTGGCCTTCGCACAAGGCTAGCAACTCCCGTAAGCACCCTGCTAGCTAGGTGTACCATGGCATGCCAAGGGCTAACGGAACTGCCATTAGCATCCAGCGTTTTGAACTCAGTCCCCCTAATTAAAATCAAGCTTGCACAGAGTTGAAAAACAATTTCAAAATTTTCACTTTCAAAATATATGATTCAGTTGTCATCTTCCATTCCCATATTCATTATCATTTCCTCCATGCACAAGTTGTTGTACTAAACTTTTCATATCAAACATAAAGTTAAACAATTGGGTTGTTTTTGAAAAGTAACACTGTTTGTCGTACATCAACTTTAATTATTACTTATCAATAACATAAATCATTAGTAAAATCAAGACATCATCATTACTAAAATAATTATTAAAAAATAGAATTGACAAGAATGTTTATATAACTAATAAATAAATAGAATTAAAATTTAAGTAAAGGAATTTTTATAAACAATTGCTTGAAATTCATTCAGAACACTACCCACTCACCTGATAGTTTTTCCAAAATTCTAAAACATGCTCCTCTTAATCTTTCACTTTAATTCTAATGGTATTCCTGATTTCCTAACAAACGAATCATAATTCTAAAATCATTTGTCAAGAAACTTTTCAATCACTATTTGTGCATTAAAGTTCAATCCAAATGATATTAACGAGAATATTCCAACAAATTATGTTTTAAATATACTTAAGTCAATTAAATCATTTGACAACTTTCCATTTATCCTCATAATTTCTTATGGCTTATACTCATTCATAAATCATAATAAACCATATCCATTATTCTTAAGCTTCCTCTTGACTAAAAATGTGAAACAAGTATTGTATATAATCATTTCTCCCATTTTGGTGTTTTAAAATTTTCAATCAACAACTTGAACTAAACTGATAGATACTTTTTCAAGCGAATCTGAACAACTCACAATTCACCAAATTTTCCTATCCCACATTTTTACAAATACTTTGAGAGCATGTATTTATCATTGACAAATTTATAAGATAATTACCCATGCATTTCAACAACTTTCTTTCCCTCCATATCTTCTTTCTAATATAACTACAAACACATTGAGGGCATTTTCCAATAATTAAGTTATGAAATGAACACATCCAAGTAAGTTCTACAACTCCCAACATCAAATTCTACGGTTAAAGATCAGCTCAACATCATTATAAACCATTCCCAGCATCAACTGAATTTTCTCCTTACACTCAACTAAAATATTACAACCACAATGAAGAACAAAAACTGCACCCAACGGCTGGAAAAAGACGGAATGATTTAGTGGGCTATATAATCCGAAGAGAAAGGAAAGAACACAACATCTTACCTCAACAAAGCTCAGTGGCAACAAACATAAATTAGCCACTGCACAGCGTCGAAGGAGAAAAGCTAAGGGTTTCAATCTATCATACACACGAGAAGAACGAGACTATAATTTCAACCAACAATAAAAGAATCATCTACCACATGCACACACGCTGGATTTCGACATAAGGCAAGGAAGAAAAGAAGAAAAAAAAACTAACCCCTGAATATGCACCTCGGTTAAGCACAAAACAGAGCAACAAAAACTATTCATCCTTTCCACCTGACAGAGGCGAACCAAGACAGCGAAGAGGAAGAAGAAGATGGCAACGAAGACAGCAACTCGATGGAAACCTCTCGGCCATATAGAACAGCACGATGATATAAAAGGAGAATCAGCAACCAACTCACTATGGCTGGCGAACGTGAATAAAGATGATGACAGCGGATGAAGCACAACAGCGAGAAATCAACCCCTCGTGACAGCGAGCTACGAACGTAGATAAGAGACAGAGATAGACCGACTATGAATGTCTATATTGGTGGTGGAAAAAAAAAAGATGAGATGCTCTGTTTTCTTTTTGCACGAAAAAAAATGGTTTTCTGATCAAAAGAAGGGTTGGGAAAAATTACAAAAAGGAGCATGTGAAAATCACAAGAAAAGGCACAAGAATATTACAAGGGAGGACACGAGATTTTTCTAAAATTTTAAATCAAATTTTATTATTTATTATTATTATTTTTTTAATTTAGAGTGATTACAATATGTTCTTCTAAACATTAAATACAAACTATGAGTTGTGAATCTGTAAAACCTGTTCATTTTTATTTTCATGAGTTGTACTTGTATTACATGGATTGTGAGCCTTTTGATTAATGATATTTAGGGGTCCATATATTTAAATTTTTAAAGATGTTATCCAAAAAAAAAAAGAACAATTATGTTACCTTTACACTTAAAAAAAATCCATCCATCCACGCCTAGAAAAATTTAATTTAGTGACAAAATTAAAATGAGAGATTATTCTTTCCTCGCTAAAAGTCTGAATTAGTTGACAAAAAAATATAAATTTTTCTATTTCTAAATTTCTTTTCAATTAGAAAATATAATATATTAAAAAATAAAAATATAAGTAAAAATTTAAATGGCAATATAGTCATTTTAATTGAATCACTATACCCTAAAAAAATAGTTATCGGCGTTGCGATTATATTCTTCTTTCCCATTATGCCAAGGACAATTTGTAAGAAATTTTTCCACAGACCCAATGCACTACATCATTTATATATTTTCCAATAAAAATATGTCATGTCAAATGGCTGTAAATATAAATTGATTTTGCAATTGATAATGGTAGAGAGAAAAAATAAAAGAAATTAAAGAAATACTCTATTTCAAAAATAAAATTATTAAAAATAATAACATAATATTTTATTTGATTGAAATAGTGCACCTGGTTCATGTAAGAATATTTTGAGGATTTGCTTCTACTATATATGTTTCTAGGAAAATAACAGTTACATCTCAAAAACTTAATTTAATGACAATTACAAAAAAATGAGTTAAAAATATTTTTTGTAAAGGATCACAATAGATAAATAATTTAAAATCAGGACCACTGAACTCTGAAATCACATTGCATGACCAAGGGATTAAATTGAATGGAAAAATTATATATTTAGCCTTATAAATATTTAAGATTCTTTTTTCAATCAAATTAAGATATGTGGATAATTTATATTATATATATATATATATTCTATAATAAACTCTTGTTATTAATATTATTACAACATTAAAATCTATTTGTTTTAATTTGATTAGATAAAAGTACATTAAACATGTAAGGTTAAGTACGCAAGTCTTGTCCTTGAGAAATGACAAAAAAAACCCTCCATTAAAATTTAAAAGTACCCCCAACCATCATCATTGCCACCACTAGAGAAATCTATGGGTTAGACCATCGCCAGCTGGAGCTCCAACCACTGGCCAACAAAATAATTATTTAAAAGTGGCTAGGGGATTTGAACCACTAAGCCATTGGTACTATTAATTATATGTTGCAAAATGTTATATATAAAATGAACCAAGTTCCTAAAAAAAGTTCACTAACATCATGATGACTTATTATAACCATAAATTAAACTTGTAATTTTAGTAGTGTATAGTTTATTAATTCATCAAAAGGAACTTGTTAACGATCTCATTTGAATATCCAATTGTTCTATGCTATGAAAGTGCACAGGTCATGATAAATAATGCAATGTGAATAGAGTATCATTCTCACATAGACTTGCATTGTGTTAAAAGTATGATCAAGCAAAAGATATTGCAAATAATTAAATTGAGCAAAGCAGAATTAGTTGGGCAAGATTGGTTGCTTCAATTATATTAAAACTAGAAAATAAAGAAAAACAAATGATTCTTATACTAATCAAGAATGAAATGGAACTTTGGATTATTTGTTTTCCTTGCATTTAGTGTGTAACACTAAAAATACATCCTCTTATAAATGTCGTTAATAAAAATAAGTGCTAACCTAGGGTTCTAAAAATACTTTTTTTTTTTGCCAAAGAGTTCTAAAAATACTTGAATAAGCTCTTGATCATTATCAATTTTTTAATTTCATTAATTGCTCTCTTGTTACAATTAACAAAATCCAATTTTTAAGTTTCAACCCTAATGTGGCTATACAAGGTTAGAAAATATATCTATATCTTGCTAACAAAACTATCTATTCATCATGCAAACTCAAGTTTTTGCACTATTTTATCCAAGATCTACACTCAAGCTAGTTAGCCTTCTCAAGCAACACTCAAATGAACAAAACATCTAAATTATGGCCAATCATTTAGAAGCATTAGGAGAAGAGTAAAATAAACACTTACATATAATTAATCACAAAAAAGATAGGAGAAAGTTAGTATTAATTAATTCATGCAAGCATTCAAAATAAATTTAGAACAAATGTGTTTAGCTACTCATAAACATCCAAAAGCTACAAATATACAAAATATTTGAGTGATTTTTGTCTGATTTTTTTTCTTATTTGGTTTGTTCTCTGCACTTTTCCCATTTGGTGTAGCCATTCACCTTTTTATCTGATTTTTTTTCATCTTTAGACTTTACAAAATCATCAATAAAGAACTAAAAAATACAACAAAAATAGTAGAAATTGTGCCCAAAACTATCAATATAAAGTCAAGTGTGCAAAACCAAATATATAAGATGCACATTTGTTCCTAATTTGGATGTTCAAAATATTGTCAAAATATATTAAAATCCAAGAAAATTGTGCTGAAGTAACATAAAATTCTAAAAATTATTAATAATAAAAATTTAATTTTAAAGCATAGACATATATTCTCAAGTTTAAATTTAATTTCAAAATTAAAAATATTTTATTTTTAAGGAAAAAACAAAAAGGAGCCCAAAAAAGTTGCTCGAGCCCTTTTTTCAAGGCCGGGCTCCAAAGTCTGATTTTTTAAAAAAATGTTAATTTTTTAAAACCCAAACACTCATTTCCTAGTGGTGGTAATCTAAAGTAGAATGAAAACTTGAAATGAACCATAAAAGTATGTTTTGACTTTTGAAAACCATGTGAAAGTAGTTTTACTACATTTTTAGAAGCCATACATACTTCCATGCTTAAAGAGTGTTAATAAAGATATTTGTATAGATTACTCGTTAATAAGATTATCACATTATATGGTAGCAAGATTTAAACTTATTAACCCATTTACAAGAAACAAGTTATATTCTAAAAAGTAGTAATAATTATTACGTTTAAAGCAAAATTCCATCATATCATTGTTCTGATGTAGAGAAACAATTGCGTACGTAAGACGCTAATGAGATAAGGCGATCATCAGAAGTAAGTAATTATTGCCTTCTGTGTCTTTTGCGTTCAGAAGATTAGTTTAATTTGAATGTCATAAATCAATAGTTTCCTGGAGTTTTATCGTCTGGCTAGCAAGTCAATCTTTCCCATGAAACAAGTTCTTCTTCTTTTCTTCACCCCAGACACTATGAGTGTATCCTCCACTTCCTATCTCAAACCACCAAGCAGAGCCATAACATACTCATTACAATAGAGATCATTCAATGATTCATAAATAAAATTACATGGCTTCTGTTAAACAAGTTTCCCTTTCATTACGAACTCTCCTCATTTCTTCCTTCTTGGCTTCTGTTAAACAAGTTTGTTCGCTAACATCTATAACGCCAGAAACTACAAATACGTCAACCTAGGTTGCTTGTCTGACTTTGGCAATGGCCAAAACTCCTAAACTTAACCTTGCTGGCCAATGTGACGCCACGGCCAATATTCATACCAAATTTAGGACGGACATCAAAACTTGCCAAAATAAGAGCATTACAGTGCTTCTCTTTCTCTCCACGGAAGCAACAGAAGTCACTCCCTCAACTCCACCAATAAAGAGAGAATTAGAGAAAAGAGAAGCTCAAATAAAGGGAACAATTCAATATTCAACTCAATTTCTTCAAAACTAATTTGAATACAATTGAGAAACTCTAAGATTATTTATGGAGCCCAAAAATATTAAAATAATAATAAATGAAATTTTAACATAATCCTAAAAGATAATAACAAGGACAATCTAGATTTATATATTTAGGTATCCTATTTATTGGAAATAAACAATATCTAAAATAATCATAAAAAATATAGATAAGAAAATCTAATTAAACCCTAAAGAATCTAATGGAGATTCAATATCCTTATTCAAACAATCTTAATAGAATAATCCTAAATATCTAAAATAAAACTAATTGAATCTCATCCATATTCCACCAACAATCAAGTTCACTGCTGCTTGGTGATGCACGATTTTGGATGGCATCAATTTTGATATCGTGGCGGGTTCAAACCAGCATTGGTATGACCTAGCTAAAGCTTTGAAGGACTTGGACCAGTAGTCGATCCTCTCCGCTGCACTGCAATGTACATTCCCAGATGCCCTCTTGTGCTCGGCGATCAAAACCTACTTGTGCGATTATACCGATGGAAACATGACCAATCTTGTGAATGCATGGACCCAATGGACCAGCATGCAAGTTACGAAGTAGGTGTTCTTGGGCATTCTGACATCACCGAATGCGGCTAACATTGGTAAGTTTATTTCCGCAAACGTTCTGACGTCTCAAGTTCTTCTAGTTCTCAAAGGGTCTTCTAAGTATGGCCAAAGTGGATATAGCAAAGCCATTAAAGATAATGTCTAAAGAACTACTCACGAGTGTTAGCTTTTTAATTGTCAGTTGATCACTGAAACTGCTGTCATTGATCAGCTCCTACTTCTGTGATAGATATACCATAAAAAATAATTAATAAAATTAATTAATATATTTCCAAAATAATATAAATTTAATTTCTAATTTATATTTATGCATATGAAAATAAAAATTATTCATTAGAAAGGTCCTACTTCCATAAGAGGATTCAAACCCTTATCTTGGTATGAATTACATCTTTAATTTGTAGTGGGGACTAGCCATAGTGGGTTATAATTTCTTAATTTCTATTTATATTTGTTAATTTGAGTTGATCCTAGTGTTTTTAAAAATTTATGGCAAATATACGTCTTCAGTGATTTAATATTTCACAACTTTTGTTGTAATCCCTTAATTTTATAAAGTGTTTTTTCAATCCGTTAATCCTAATACAGTTAGTGTTATTAACAAAAAATGCTGACATTAAATTTTTAAAGGTTGACAAAATATTCTCCAATAGTGAAATATTAAGTTTTTTTTTTTCAAGTGACAATGACTGGCATAAAATGTTTTTATTTAACTAATGGGTGAGAATTAGAGGACTGAAAATTTTCATAAAACTAAATATCCAAACTGAAACCTTACATAAAGTTAAAGAATTAAACTAAATAACCAATGTGTCTCACATTATATTGGTCATTTAAGTTTTATTTATAATCTGTTATCCGTAACTTTACCTCAAATTTTCACTATTCTTTCTTCTTTTTTATTTTAATTTCATTTATTAAAAATTTTATTATGCTTTATTTTTTCCCCTTAATTTTATGTTGTTTCTTGTGTTTCATTAATTTTGAAAAATAAAATAATATTTTATTTAGAAATTAATGAATACACTTTACAAGAAAAATATTTGAATGCGTTGTTGGTAATGGATGAAAGTGAGATGTAAAAAAAGTGAAATGTAAAAAAAAAAAAAAAATAGCATTAAGCAAAGAGATATAGAATGAAATAAAAAGTAAAAATATGGGGAATCCGGAAAATGCATATTGAACCGGACCCTACACACACACACACACAAATTTATCGCCAATCTTACCATAAGATTACTTGAAGTCATAAAAAATTAATGCATTTATAATCCTCACGAAATAGAATCTGTCAATTCAAATACGTTTACAGTTCTTCTGTCTATTCTTTTCACATTTTGAAAGCCGATACATCACAACCTTGCTTGAAATTTTTTTAATATGGCTTAATTTTTTACAGACATTTTTTTCCCTACGAATTCTCAACAAATTGTATTAGAAGCCAAAGTCTCAAGTTTGAATTCAAATGGCTCAAAGAAAAAAAATGTTCGAAAAAAAAATGATATCAATGAAAAGATATAGGTTCCAATACTTCCATTAAAAAAAAAAAAAATGTTTTCCTTAATGTATGGATATTATTTTATGTATTTGTAATTTTTCAACAAGATCTTGCCGTGAAAGGAATGCCGTGTTTTGATGGGCAAAGAGGACTTTGACTTCTTCTTCTTGTCATTTTACATGCGACTGAAAATTCCTCAGAAGAAAATAATGAACGTGATAAGAACATACCACTTGAGTCATGAGTGATGGTGGTAGTTACGGAAAAATTAATCATGCTTTTAATATATTATTTATCTTTCTTGAAGGGAAAGACTTGTGTTTATGAAGTCTCCAATGACATTATTTGCTCCGTGTCACTTGAGCTTCACTTGAGCATATTCCTTTCATATTATTTAGTCAAGGGCTCAAGGCTGTCAAACTGTTCATATTAATAATGGTGAGGATTTCTTGTTAAATTTTAGTTACCTCAAATATCGATTTGGTCCTTTAAATTAAATTTTTATTGATTTGATACCTAATATTTTTTATAATTATCATGTGAGTCCTTCAAACTTTAAAACACAAACTGAGTCTCAAATTAATTAATCTAATGTGTATTAATTTTAGTTGTGGCTTGTGAGACTTTTTTCTCTAATATTTTTCCTATTATTTTATCTCCATTTTCTGCTTATTCTTTTTGATGAGCTTGCTTGAGTCTCTTGGGTCTCAGATTTTTTTTTTCTTATCTTCTCATTTATTTCTTCTTTTTGCTGGTTTTTTTCTCAGCCCTCTGTTTCTTTTTTCCTTTTTTTTTTCTCTCTTCCTTTCTTTTTTGATGTATTCTGAATTGATTAGCTCTTGATATCATGCCAAAAAAGCGATATACATGAGACTCGTTGGAAATATGCATCAATCATTCATCTAAATAATTGTAATTAAAATAAATTCAGCATGGCAACTCAAAACTCTTTCTATTTTTTTTCCTTCACGAAATACTACAATCACGTACACCGAATTTACTTAGATGATAAAAAAATCTATACAAATGTGTTTACGTTTTAGCTAGAAAATAACGCACCTAGCTCTCACTTTCCCAGAGACAATGAACAAGAGCTCAGCTAATGTTAAGACGTGTGTGAAATGCCTCTCTTCCACCTCCTTTTTCTTCAACTCACGAAGGGCAAACAGGTCATTGTCCCTTCAACCTTATTTACGGTTAAGTCCCCGGAACCTCACAGCTATTGCCTATTTGTGCATTTAGTGGGACTTTTAAATGTTTAGAATAGTTATGTGGGATTTTAAAGTGATTTTCCATAAGTTGTTAAAATAAGTTGTTAAAACTTGAATGAATATTTGTTAATAAAAAATTAACCCAAATTGACAAGCATCAATTTGAGTTTTGATAATAAATAATCTTTAACTAATATAAATTTCCTTCAGCAATCTTTAATTGATATTTTCCCTTCTTTGAATGCTCTTATAGGGTAAAACTACCAATTCATTAACATAGTCTTCTTGTTAACCTTCGGTGTCAGCCAAACGCCGGAACTTAACCTTGGCATCCACTGCCATCCCGACGGCGACACCTGCACCGTCTTTAGCTCCGAGATTAATGCCAACCAAAGTCAATGGTATCAAAGTGCTTCGCTCCCTCGGCGGTGTTTCTAGACTCTACTCTCTGATCTTTGCCAATGATGCCATCTAGGTTGCTCAATATCTTCGGGACCACTTCCCCAAGAGAAAGTTCTGACTCAAGGCCCTTGGGCAACATTGTTTTGGATGGCGTCAACTTCGACATTAAGATTAGCACTGGGACAAGCTGGCTAGAGCTTTGAAGAATTTTGACCAGCAACTGATTCTCTCGGTGGCACCGCAATGTCTGATAACCCTATAAATCTGTTACTTGGACTCTGTAATTAAAACAAGGTTCTTCAATTATATTTGGGTTCAGTTCTACAACAACGCTCCGTGTCACTACAATGGAGAGACACTAACAATCTTTTGACCACTTGGAACCAATGGACCGCCGTGCAGGCTGATCAGGTGTTCTTGGGGGTTCCAGCATTGGTGGGTGTGGCGACAAACGGTGGGTTTCTTCCAACGGACGTGATGATTTCTCAGGTTCTTCCAGCATTCAATCAGTCTTCCAAGTACGGTAGAGTTATGATCTAGGACAGGTCCTTCTATCTCAAAAGAGCATATGGTGACGTCATTAAGGCATCAATATAAGTGTTTATCTTTGTACCTAGCTTTGAACTCGAAACTTCTAATTAAGAGGGATCAACTTATTATCAGTTGATCTATGGCTAGTGACAGTCTTTACTTTATAATATGTGGGAGATTGGTAGTGTTTGTTTCTACGCACATATTATGAGTGAAATAAAATTCACGTTTGCATGTAAAAAGATAAATAAAAATAAAAGAGTTTCAATTTTGACTTTCATCTTGATCGGATTAGTGCGTTATCACGTAAATAATTCAGTAAAGCAAAGTAGATTATGTATGTCAACATTTATCATCGTCTGTGACTGGTTTAAAACTAAAATGAATGGGGGAAAAAGTAATAACAAATATTTTCTTTTATTATTCAAGGATAATTCATGTTTTGGGGGAAAAAGTAATAACAAATATATTGTGACATTAACAGAGTTTTAATTTCTCAAAATTGTATAACATAGCTAAGCTATTCCATCTAACTGAAAACATATTTACGAATGAACTCTCTTATCTTTTTTTAATTCAAGGATGGCTATAACATAGGCTTTTTTCTTCCCCTTATGCATAGGCTATAGTAGTTATTAAGACAAGAAAAATGAGAATGAAGCTCCAAATGTCTTTAAAACTTTAAACTCTTGATCCCAACTCTTCCAATATAATGCCCGAGTCATAGCTAAACAATGCCCCCAAAGTGCCTTCAAGGAGAAAGTAGAAATATTTTTTTTTAAGTTTTGATTATAACAAAGTTAGATAATATTTGTGCGTTTAACATGTTTAATTTACTCAGAAATATGGTAAGGAAGTAAGTTTGATGGCTTAAAATTCCTATCTCTTCATTTTGTCAAACTCTTGAATGGATTTGGTATTCAAAGTTAATACGCATATGGATCTGCATGCTTACACGTGTGTTTCAACTTCTGCCATATTCTCGTACACTTGTGAATCAATATGCGTACACACGTGTTTCGTCTTATGTCATATTTTTCAAATCTTCAAAGTTTTGTTTTGATTATTCGAAGTGTCTATGCCTTTGTGGTTAAGTTACTCTAAACTTTGAATTTCTGTCTGAAAAACTTTGAAGTTTCTATGGCCTTTGTTATTTCATTGTCAATCTTCGAAGTTTGAGTAGCTTTTGTGCATCTCTCAAATAAGTTTCCAAGTTTGTATGGCTCTTCGAGAAGTTTCTATATTCAGAATATTTTGTCCCTTCTAGTTTAAACTTTGAAGTTCTTCCTAAACTTCGAGGTTTCTCCATGTCATGTTGTTTCTCTAGGCTCTCAAGCCCAAATTTCAAAATTTCTCTAAAACCTCAAAGTTCTTTCCTTCAAAACTTCTCTATTGATTTTAATATTCTTTGAAGTTTCCTCTCGTGATTCCTAGTTTCTACTAATTTCAAAGTTTTCCTCTCTAAATGTATTGGCAATTATTTTGAGCTTATTTGTCATGCCAAAAAAAAAGTAGATGTGACCAGCACGGAATATATATACAAACATACATCCCTTAAGCTTTGATTAAGGAAAGTTCTTAATTAATGCATCTAATACACTATTAGTATGATTATATGTATCTAATTTTATTTTTCATATAAATCAAATATTCAATCTTTTTGTAGAAATTTTGACAGCACCTTCCCTAAAAGTAGTATGTCCTGAAATCTTTAGAACAGAAATTTTACAATATACATCTAGCAATACGGAGCTCTACTGCTTAGCAACAGATAGACAACATTACAAAAGAGAATTAGGACTCTAACTATAGTCAATGTGGAGCATTCTAAATGGTATTTCCAAAACATACTACAAAGATTTTTGAATTTACATAAAAAGGAAAATATTCTCACTATTAATCTTCTAGTCAATTTAGCAATGAACCTGTCAAAGTTTAGTAGGAGATACCACGTTAGCTAGCAATCTAAGACCAAATAAAATATTTTTCAGTGAATGACATCCAAACCATAACATTTTGTAAAATTAAAATGAATAAAATATAATAGATACATAAATTAAATGAGAAAGCAATTCAATGTAAACAAAATTGTTAACTTGAAATAAAAGTTATATATAACTTCAATGATAAGAACATTTAAATCTATAATGACAAAGCATCTTTAACATTTGATCTTGACAAATCAAAATAATTAAATAAATAAATAAGAATAATAATATTTACTAAATTTAAAACTATTATGTATGAAATCACCAATTAATTAAAAATTCATATATTTTTAGGGATTTATTATAACAATTCACAAATGTGAACACACAGTTCTTGAGGGTAAATAACCAAACATGACTTATGCCACAAAGACAAACATGAACACACAGTCCATGAGTGTAAGTAACCAAATGTAGCTTGAGCTACAAAACAAACGTGGACACACAGTTCATGATGGTAATACTAACTAAACGCAGCTCAAAGCCATGAAAACAAATGTAAGTGTTAAACTCATGAATAACAAACGTGAGAATAGAGCCCATGAACATCAAACTAGCTAGTTATTAAGCATGGCATGCCAAATGCTAACGGAACTGTCGTTAGCAACCAGTGTTCTGTATAAAGTCCCCTCCAAATTCATTTTCAAACACGTGAGAAAGTCATTACTATTAAAATAAAATTTTCATTCTCAAAATTAAACTCGTATGAATAGTTTTAATCATCAAAACTTGCTAGGATAAAATTTCATAACTAATTTCATGCTTGCATTTATGGGAAAACCAAAATTACTAGGGCTGATAAAAATAATTTCATCAATCTTGAAAGTATCCTTTGTAAGGAAAAACATATACACATGTCATAATTCAAATATCCTTCAACATCTCTTTATAATTTCCCAGGATAAAAGTAATTTAATTAACAAAGGTCATCAAATAAGATTGTAAGTAATTAAAATTTCTCGCAACCCAAACTTCAATCTCAATCCTAAATAAGTCATCAAATAGCTTATAAATAATTACCATGATTGTCATAGTTGAATAAGATTGGCCAATTAGACCAATAACTAGCCTTTAGTCTAGTCCTGGCCAACCATAAGAACTAGAGGAAAAGTGAATTAACCAAGATAGAGGTGGTCCAAACTAATGAAAATTGATAAAATTGATCAAAAATCAATTTTTCACTTTTTTGTTTTTAAAAAATGTCAATAGCCCAAACAATACTACTTCTAAACATGTGATTATTAATTAATTAATATTTTCAATTCAATCATCTTTCATTTCCTACTCTAGCTAGCTCTATATCCATTGTTCTACTTCTAAACTTGTGTTCTTGTGATAACTTTTGTTTTTAATATTCATAAGTCAAATTTCGCCTCAATGTTAGACTCCACAACGCCACCACATTCTAGAGCCAATGTCCCTAGTACCTCCACTCCATAATACTTCACTTAGCCTCCTATTGATTGAAACCCTCTGTGAGCATATCAACCTCTCATCAATAACACCAATGTATGAGCATAAATTTAAAGGGAAAGCTCATTCTAAAAACTAACCTACCAAAAGAGAAAGCCCATTGAACTACTTATAAACCCCATGCATATTGGGCTTCTTGATGTTGGGCTCATAATATTATCTCTCATGGAAGGTTTACATGACAATGAAAAAAATCATCAACATCATTATCAATGTATATTATAAAAATAAAATCAGGAAGTGCTGTTGTAACACTTTTTATCTAACCTTGTTTTGAGTAATTAAATATACAAGCATGTGTGATGGTGAAAATTAATGGCAAAATGACATTTAAGGCTTTCAAGGGAATTTATTGTAATAAGAATCCATCAGTTTTGCATCCGATATTGTCTTATGAAAACATGCATGTGCTGTTAAAAACTAAACTTGTTAAATTTCTAAAGAAACCCTAACAATAAATACAAGTTAAGGTTAAGCTTTTAATAACATTTACTTGTTTTTAAAATTAACTGTGATCAATCAAATGGGCTCTGAATAATAATTTTGAATTAATTACTCTTCTACTCCAATTTATAAGATCATACTCATTAGTTCTTCAATAACTTTACAAAATTTAATAAAATATTTACAACTCATTTTTAAAAACCCTCTTGTCTATCTTTAACTTCTAGCTTAATTGATAGCTTTTCCATCCTTTCTTCCTTCGCTAATGAACTACTCTATCAATCAAAGGGGGTGGTTTTGAAATGTTGTAAATTAAACGTTTTTGTGGGCATTTGACTAATTGTAACTAATTTTTTTAATCTCATGAAAATAGTTGACAAGGGCTAGCTTCTTATAATAAAGCATAAGAAGTATTGGAATTCAAAATTTGAATTCCAATCTATTCAACTTTTCAATGACAAAAGTGGAATCAAAATTTCTCCCAACCCAAACTTCAATCTCAATCCCAAATAGGGCATCAAATAGCTTCAAAATAATTACCTTGATTGTCAGAATTGAATAAGATTGGCTGGTCCGACTGATAACTAGCCTTTAGTCTAGTTCAGCCAACCATAATAATTAGAGGAAAAGTGAATTAACCAACACACAAAGTTGATCAAAACCAATAATGAAAATCATAAAACTGATCAAGAATTAATATTTCATTTTTTAAATAAAATCTCAACAGCCCAAAACAATACTATTTTATGTTTTTAAATGTCTTGTGATTGGTTTGTCTCTATTGTTACACACACACACACATATATATATATGATGAGGATGATTCAATGGTAATTTTTATTAATTATGAAAGCTTGTGTTAGTTTGGTTACACAATTAATGTGACATACACTCCCTCCGTTTTTAAATATAAACAAATTTTAACCCACTATCATAGTTTTAGAAAGTTAGTTAATCACAATAATTATATCTAAAATTGAAAAGTTTAGACTAAATCTTGGTAATTTGAGATGAAAAAAATAGTATTTTATTATAATTTTGGTGGGACTAACCATAAACTTGCCATGTATTATAAGAAGTATGAATAAACATTATCTTATATATTTGTTCATAAAAAATTATCTTAAATATTTTTATTTTGCATACATATTCTTTAAATTTTATATTATTTTAATTAAAATCAATCCTACCATGCACCATTCAATACCCTAACCAATTGAATACCTACTTGGTTCATCAACATTGAAAATAACTCTTATGACCCTTGAAACTTTTTCAAACACGTTTGTGACGACATGGGAATTTGCTAGTTGCAACATTATATAAAGGCTTGAGAACTCCTAGCCTTGCTATCTACATTCTACACCAAAGAGAAATAAACCCTAAGCAATTAAGATGTTTGCCAAATTGTTATTAGTTTTCCTTTTGGTTTCTGTTGAGTTATTTTTTTTGATCCCGCAACCTCTCTTGCTCATGTGAAGCCTTCAATCAACCAACACAAATGGCATCTATCTGCCGGAACACCAATACCACCCAGGGATTTCAAACGACCACCTCTCCAACTACCGCTAATAAACAACTCTCCACCAAGAGTCAAGCCGTTAAGCACTCTAGAGAATGAGTCTAAAATTGAAGCACATGATCAGGTTCCACCGAAATACAAGTCCCCTCCAAAGAACAAGCCACCCACTGCCAATTAGCCGGTGATCATGTTCATCACCAAAAACCTAAATAAAGCTTATATTATATGTGTGTATGTTGAAATAAGAGTGCCTTCCACTTATGTGTAAATGTAATTCTCCTTTTAGGGGTATCATGAATAAGTACTACGTACACTTGTTTGTGGTGTACTCTCTGTGTTGTGAAATTATTGTTGTTT